>NW_028301040.1:0-300000 GCF_049000335.1 Polistes dominula
TGACGCAACCTGACGCAACCCTGACGCAACCCTGACGCAACCCTGACGCAACCCTGACGCAACCCTGACGCAACCCTGACGCAACCCTGACGCAACCCTGACGCAACCTGACACCAACCCTGACACCAACCTGACGCAACCCTGACGCAACCCTGACGCAACCCTGACGCAACCCTGACGCAACCCTGACGCAACCCTGACGCAACCCTGACGCAACCCTGACGCAACCCTGACGCAACCCCTGACGCAACCCTGACGCAACCCTGACGCAACCCTGACGCAACCCTGACGCAACCCTGACGCAACCCTGACGCAACCCTGACGCAACCCTGACGCAACCCTGACGCAACCCTGACGCAACCCTGACGCAACCCTGACGCAACCCTGACGCAACCCTGACGCAACCCTGACGCAACCCTGACGCAACCCTGACGCAACCCTGACGCAACCCTGACGCAACCCTGACGCAACCCTGACGCAACCCTGACGCAACCCTGACGCAACCCTGACACAACCCTGACGCAACCCTGACGCAACCCTGACGCAACCCTGACGCAACCCTGACGCAACCCTGACGCAACCCTGACGCAACCCTGACGCAACCCTGACGCAACCCTGACGCAACCCTGACGCAACCCTGACGCAACCCTGACGCAACCCTGACGCAACCCTGACCAACCCTGACGCAACCCCTGACGCAACCCTGACGCAACCCTGACACCCAACCCTGGCCTGTAGCCACCAAGCGCAACCCTGACACCAACCTGACGCACAACCTGACGCAACCCTGACGCAACCCTGACGCAACCCTGACGCAACCCCTGACGCAACCCTGACGCAACCCTGACGCAACCCTGACGCAACCCTGACGCAACCCTGACACCCCCAACCCTGACGCCTTCCCTGAAGCGCAACCCTGACACAAGCCTGACGCAACCCTGACGCAACCTGACACCAACCCTGACACCAGCCTGACGCAACCTGACGCAACCCTGACCGTCCCCCTGACGCCAGCCTGACGCAACCCTGACGCAACCCTGACGCAACCCTGACGCAACCCTGACGCAACCCTGACGCAACCCTGACGCCAGCCCTGACGCAACCCTGACGCAACCCTGACGCAACCCCTGACGCAACCCTGACGCAACCCTGACGCAACCCTGACGCAACCCTGACGCAACCCTGACGCAACCCTGACGCAACCCTGACGCAACCCTGACGCAACCTGACGCAACCCTGACGCAACCCTGACGCAACCCTGACGCAACCCTGACGCAACCCTGACGCAACCCTGACGCAACCCTGACGCAACCCTGACGCAACCCTGACGCAACCCTGACGCAACCCTGACGCAACCCTGACGCAACCCTGACGCAACCCTGACGCAACCCTGACGCAACCCTGACGCAACCCTGACGCAACCCTGACGCAACCCTGACGCAACCCTGACGCAACCCTGACGCAACCCTGACGCAACCCTGACGCAACCCCTGACGCAACCCTGACGCAACCCTGACGCAACCCTGACGCAACCCTGACGCAACCCTGACGCAACCCTGACGCAACCCTGACGCAACCCTGACGCAACCCTGACGCAACCCTGACGCAACCCTGACGCAACCCTGACGCAACCCTGACGCAACCCTGACGCAACCCTGACGCAACCCTGACGCAACCCTGACGCAACCCTGACGCAACCCTGACGCAACCCTGACGCAACCCTGACGCAACCCTGACGCAACCCTGACGCAACCCTGACGCAACCCTGACGCAACCCTGACGCAACCCTGACGCAACCCTGACGCAACCCTGACGCAACCCTGACGCAACCCTGACGCAACCCTGACGCAACCCTGACGCAACCCTGACGCAACCCTGACGCAACCCTGACGCAACCCTGACGCAACCCTGACGCAACCCTGACGCAACCCTGACGCAACCCTGACGCAACCCTGACGCAACCCTGACGCAACCCTGACGCAACCCTGACGCAACCCTGACGCAACCCCTGACGCAACCCTGACGCAACCCTGACGCAACCCTGACGCAACCCTGACGCAACCCTGACGCAACCCTGACGCAACCCTGACGCAACCCTGACGCAACCCTGACGCAACCCTGACGCAACCCTGACGCAACCCTGACGCAACCCTGACGCAACCCTGACGCAACCCTGACGCAACCCTGACGCAACCCTGACGCAACCCTGACGCAACCCTGACGCAACCCTGACGCAACCCTGACGCAACCCTGACGCAACCCTGACGCAACCCTGACGCAACCCTGACGCAACCCTGACGCAACCCTGACGCAACCCTGACGCAACCCCTGACGCAACCCTGACGCAACCCTGACGCAACCCTGACGCAACCCTGACGCAACCCTGACGCAACCCTGACGCAACCCTGACGCAACCCTGACGCAACCCTGACGCAACCCTGACGCAACCCTGACGCAACCCTGACGCAACCCTGACGCAACCCTGACGCAACCCTGACGCAACCCTGACGCAACCCTGACGCAACCCTGACGCAACCCTGACGCAACCCTGACGCAACCCTGACGCAACCCTGACGCAACCCTGACGCAACCCTGACGCAACCCTGACGCAACCCTGACGCAACCCTGACGCAACCCTGACGCAACCCTGACGCAACCCTGACGCAACCCTGACGCAACCCTGACGCAACCCTGACGCAACCCTGACGCAACCCTGACGCAACCCTGACGCAACCCTGACGCAACCCTGACGCAACCCTGACGCAACCCTGACGCAACCCTGACGCAACCCTGACGCAACCCTGACGCAACCCTGACGCAACCCTGACGCAACCCTGACGCAACCCTGACGCAACCCTGACGCAACCCTGACGCAACCCTGACGCAACCCTGACGCAACCCTGACGCAACCCTGACGCAACCCTGACGCAACCCTGACGCAACCCTGACGCAACCCTGACGCAACCCTGACGCAACCCTGACGCAACCCTGACGCAACCCTGACGCAACCCTGACGCAACCCTGACGCAACCCTGACGCAACCCTGACGCAACCCTGACGCAACCCTGACGCAACCCTGACGCAACCCTGACGCAACCCTGACGCAACCCTGACGCAACCCTGACGCAACCCTGACGCAACCCTGACGCAACCCTGACGCAACCCTGACGCAACCCTGACGCAACCCTGACGCAACCCTGACGCAACCCTGACGCAACCCTGACGCAACCCTGACGCAACCCTGACGCAACCCTGACGCAACCCTGACGCAACCCTGACGCAACCCTGACGCAACCCTGACGCAACCCTGACGCAACCCTGACGCAACCCTGACGCAACCCTGACGCAACCCTGACGCAACCCTGACGCAACCCTGACGCAACCCTGACGCAACCCTGACGCAACCCTGACGCAACCCTGACGCAACCCTGACGCAACCCTGACGCAACCCTGACGCAACCCTGACGCAACCCTGACGCAACCCTGACGCAACCCTGACGCAACCCTGACGCAACCCTGACGCAACCCTGACGCAACCCTGACGCAACCCTGACGCAACCCTGACGCAACCCTGACGCAACCCTGACGCAACCCTGACGCAACCCTGACGCAACCCTGACGCAACCCTGACGCAACCCTGACGCAACCCTGACGCAACCCTGACGCAACCCTGACGCAACCCTGACGCAACCCTGACGCAACCCTGACGCAACCCTGACGCAACCCTGACGCAACCCTGACGCAACCCTGACGCAACCCTGACGCAACCCTGACGCAACCCTGACGCAACCCTGACGCAACCCTGACGCAACCCTGACGCAACCCTGACGCAACCCTGACGCAACCCTGACGCAACCCTGACGCAACCCTGACGCAACCCTGACGCAACCCTGACGCAACCCTGACGCAACCCTGACGCAACCCTGACGCAACCCTGACGCAACCCTGACGCAACCCTGACGCAACCCTGACGCAACCCTGACGCAACCCTGACGCAACCCTGACGCAACCCTGACGCAACCCTGACGCAACCCTGACGCAACCCTGACGCAACCCTGACGCAACCCTGACGCAACCCTGACGCAACCCTGACGCAACCCTGACGCAACCCTGACGCAACCCTGACGCAACCCTGACGCAACCCTGACGCAACCCTGACGCAACCCTGACGCAACCCTGACGCAACCCTGACGCAACCCTGACGCAACCCTGACGCAACCCTGACGCAACCCTGACGCAACCCTGACGCAACCCTGACGCAACCCTGACGCAACCCTGACGCAACCCTGACGCAACCCTGACGCAACCCTGACGCAACCCTGACGCAACCCTGACGCAACCCTGACGCAACCCTGACGCAACCCTGACGCAACCCTGACGCAACCCTGACGCAACCCTGACGCAACCCTGACGCAACCCTGACGCAACCCTGACGCAACCCTGACGCAACCCTGACGCAACCCTGACGCAACCCTGACGCAACCCTGACGCAACCCTGACGCAACCCTGACGCAACCCTGACGCAACCCTGACGCAACCCTGACGCAACCCTGACGCAACCCTGACGCAACCCTGACGCAACCCTGACGCAACCCTGACGCAACCCTGACGCAACCCTGACGCAACCCTGACGCAACCCTGACGCAACCCTGACGCAACCCTGACGCAACCCTGACGCAACCCTGACGCAACCCTGACGCAACCCTGACGCAACCCTGACGCAACCCTGACGCAACCCTGACGCAACCCTGACGCAACCCTGACGCAACCCTGACGCAACCCTGACGCAACCCTGACGCAACCCTGACGCAACCCTGACGCAACCCTGACGCAACCCTGACGCAACCCTGACGCAACCCTGACGCAACCCTGACGCAACCCTGACGCAACCCTGACGCAACCCTGACGCAACCCTGACGCAACCCTGACGCAACCCTGACGCAACCCTGACGCAACCCTGACGCAACCCTGACGCAACCCTGACGCAACCCTGACGCAACCCTGACGCAACCCTGACGCAACCCTGACGCAACCCTGACGCAACCCTGACGCAACCCTGACGCAACCCTGACGCAACCCTGACGCAACCCTGACGCAACCCTGACGCAACCCTGACGCAACCCTGACGCAACCCTGACGCAACCCTGACGCAACCCTGACGCAACCCTGACGCAACCCTGACGCAACCCTGACGCAACCCTGACGCAACCCTGACGCAACCCTGACGCAACCCTGACGCAACCCTGACGCAACCCTGACGCAACCCTGACGCAACCCTGACGCAACCCTGACGCAACCCTGACGCAACCCTGACGCAACCCTGACGCAACCCTGACGCAACCCTGACGCAACCCTGACGCAACCCTGACGCAACCCTGACGCAACCCTGACGCAACCCTGACGCAACCCTGACGCAACCCTGACGCAACCCTGACGCAACCCTGACGCAACCCTGACGCAACCCTGACGCAACCCTGACGCAACCCTGACGCAACCCTGACGCAACCCTGACGCAACCCTGACGCAACCCTGACGCAACCCTGACGCAACCCTGACGCAACCCTGACGCAACCCTGACGCAACCCTGACGCAACCCTGACGCAACCCTGACGCAACCCTGACGCAACCCTGACGCAACCCTGACGCAACCCTGACAAAACCTAAAAAAACATATACACAAACTTTTAAAATACCAAAAAAAACATACACACAAACTTTTAAAATACCCAAAAAAACATATACACAAACTTTTAAAATACCCAAAAAACATATACACAAACTCTTAAAAAACCACAAAAAAACATATACACAAACTCTTAAAAAACCCAAAAAAACATATACACAAACTCTTAAAAACCCACATAAAAACATATACACAAACTTTTAAAATACCCAAAAAAACATATACACAAACTCTGAAAAACCCCAAAAAACATATACACAAACTTTTAAAATACCCAAAAAAACATATACACAAACTTTTAAAATACCCAAAAAAACATATACACAAACTTTTAAAATACCCAAAAAAACATATACACAAACTTTTAAAATACCCAAAAAAACATATACACAAACTTTTAAAATACCCAAAAAAACATATACACAAACTCTTAAAATACCAAAAAAAACATATACACAAACTCTGAAAAAACCCAAAAAAACATTTACACAAACTTTTAAAATACCCAAAAAAACATATACACAAACTTTTAAAATACCCAAAAAAACATATACACAAACTTTTAAAATACCCAAAAAAACATATACACAAACTCTGATAAACCCAAAAAAACATATACACAAACTCTGAAAAAACCCAAAAAAACATATACACAAACTCTTAAAATACCCAAAAAAACATATACACAAACTCTTAAAAAACCCAAAAAAACATATACACAAACTTTTAAAAAACCCAAAAAAACATATACACAAACTTTTTAAATACCCAAAAAAACATATACACAAACTTTTAAAATACCCAAAAAAACATATACACAAACTCTGAAAAAACCCAAAAAAACATATACACAAACTCTTAAAATACCCAAAAAAACATATACACAAACTCTTAAAAAACCCAAAAAAACATATACACAAACTCTTAAAAACCTACAAAAAAACATATACACAAATTCTAACTACACCCAAAAAAAAACATAAACACACAAACTCCTAATAAACCCAATAAAAAAAAAAAATAAATAAATAAATTGATACACACATACTGACTTAACACTCGCGCGCGTGAATATTAAAACGCACACACACATAATGAACGGACCCTCGCGCGTGACCTTGACCTACATAATGAATGAAACTCGCGCGCGACCTTGCCCTAGATGTCCTTGACCTTCGATGACCTTGACCTGTAAAATCGGCTACAGGCACGGCCTCACGATTGATTGCCACCCCATTAACTAGAGACCAGGCCCCCTCTAATACTAGAAGACCCCCAATTTTCTTATTCTAATTCTTTACTACTACTACTACTATTATTTCATGCTTCTACTATTTCATACTTATACTACTACTACTATTTCATACTTCTACTACTACTACTACTACTATTTCAAGCTACTACTACATGCAACTACTACTACTACTACTCCTCATCCCTTTTTCCAAAGGCTGTCATTCTCAGGAGCAAGCTGAATACAACGCTCAGGCCTAAGCGTGTATTGCAACCTGCTCCTGAGCGCAGCCACAGGAGTACTCTGCTTCTGCAGAGTCGGGGTCGCACCCCGATGCGTTGAAATCCACGCGCTTTGCACCTCCCTTTATACTAAATCGGCAAGCCCAACGCTACCGAGTTCAAGACGCCATCTCGTAATTATATATGCAAATGAACTGTACAGCTGACATACATCAAGTTGTAATGGCTTCTCCCTCTTGTCAATCTCGCATGACATCCATTACTTTACTTTAAAATAACATTGCCTTTTATTTTTTTTTATTCTATGTTATTATATACACAAGTGCAAATATTCTTGTTGTTGTTGTTTAAAATCTTTTATAAACTAATGTGCAGTGGTCGTCTATTTATTGTAATATAGTCAAATCTATTATGTGCAATGATTTATTTCTTCTTAAAGTAACATAACCACCACATGTGCCAATTTTATTATTCTAACGTGATATAGCCTCTTAAAAAAATTAATAATTTTCATTATACGTTATTACACATATATGTCTACAAGTAAAGTGGTATTTTTCTTATGCTAACATATCCATACTTAGTGAAATGATTTGTGCTATTTTAATTACATATAACCTCTCTCTCAAGTGCAATGGTTTTCTATTTAACTTTTTACATAACCTTTAGTGCAATGCTTATTAAATTAACACGTTCCGTTCATTATATGTACAACTCACGTGGTTATTACATAATTATTTAATATGCTAAAAGGTTTGTGTTTATAATAAATTCAATTCTCTATTAAAATGTTCATGCATTAAAAAAAATTCCTTATACGACAAAAAACACATAAATTTGTTTCATAATTAAATTTTACAATAATTAATAATGACATATAATGTTTGATTTCATTAAAGGAAAATTTCAATGGCTTGGATGATAGGATAGGTTATAAAAAAGAAATAAAATTTGACACAAAACGTGGTAATCCAAAGTAACCTCAAGTGTGCAATGGTATACTTTGTAAGTCGACAAGTAACCTTCTTTAAAGTGCAATGGTATACTTTTCCTGTCGACCTGTCCACCTGTACAGTGCAATAATATTCTTTTTTCATTTACATAATAATAGTAAGTACAATGATATTCTTCTTAAGTTAACATAATACTAATAATAATAAGTACAATGGTTTTCTTTTGTAGATCACAAACACAAATCCAATGGCTTTCTTCTTAAGCAGATATCTAACACCAAGTTAAATGAATTTCTTCTTAAGGAAATATCAAACGTCAAGTCCAATGGTTTTTTTTTCTTCACAAGATATCAAACATCAAGTCCAATGGGTTTCTTCTTAAAGTGAATTGGTGATCACTGCAAAAAAAGAGAAGAGAATAAGAAAAGAATTATTATAAATAAAAACAATATTATTCACTTAATTATGATTGCATCACTGTAAGAAATTTTGTTAATTAAATACTTTACACTTTACTACACAATACTTTACACAAAAGTACAATGTGACAGCAGGTAGCCATCTTGAATTTGTCCTAGAGATGTGTTTTCTTTCGTCGTCTAGATGGCGATACATATTCTCTCTACCAGTCGGTAACTAAAGTAAAAATTTATGTAAACTTATACAAACATTAATTATATTATATAAATTCACGTTTTATATGACAAAAATAAATGTATTTTAAACAATATTATAATACTTACTTCTTTAAACAACATCCTATTTCCATTATAAAATACATGATGGTATTTCTACAAAAAATCACAAATGAATTCATACAAATATATACATTTTTATGCTCTTAGTCTATTCCCAATAAAATAAGTGTACATTAATAAATTTAGTACATATAGTAAGAACTGCAAACATTAGAATGTAATTAACCATTTCCTCTCTTAATTTGTGATAACTAGGAAACATTTTTTCTATCTAATATTCTTTTCATAAAATATTACTACTCTATATATGGTTTGCTTTTAATGCAAGTATAAACAGTGACATAACCACAACTGCAATGATTTTCTATTTCAGTTAACATAACTTCAAATTCAATGCTATTCTAAACTTTCTATTTCAAAAATATTTCATTAATATGCTAAAATGTATATATGTTAATAATAAATTCAATTGTCTAATAAAATATTTCTATTAAAATATTCATGCATTATAAATAAAAAAAAAAATACCTTATACGACCAAAAAAAAAATATAAGTTTCTTAACTTGTAACATTTACAATAATTAATACTTACATGTAATGGTTGATTTTATTAAAGGAAAATTAAATGGCTTGGATGATAGGATAGGTGATAAAAAAGAAATAAAATTTGACACAAAACGTGGTAATCCAAAGTAACCTAAAGTGTGCAATGGTATACTTTGTAAGTCGACAAGTAACCTTTAAAGTGCAATGGTATACTTTTCCTGTCGACCTGTCCACCTGTAGAGAGTGCAATAATATTCTTTTTACATTTACATAATAATAGTAAGTACAATGATATTCCTTTTAACTTAACATAATAATAATAATAATAATAATAATAATAATAAGTACAATGGTTTTCTTTTTTAGATCACAAACACAAATCCAATGGTTTTCTTCTTAAGCATTGATATCTTACATCAAGTCCAATGGTTTTTTTTTCTTCACAAGATATCACACATCAAGTCCAATGGTTTTTTTTCTTCACAAGACATCACACATCAAGTCCAATGGTTTTTTTTTCTTCACAAGATATCACACATCAAGTCCAATGGTTTTCTTCTTAAGCTGAATTGCCGAGCACTAATCACTAAAAAAAGAATAGAATATGAACTGAATTATTATTGTAAATAAAAACAATATTATTCACTTAATTAAAGCATCACTATTGAATTTTTGTTAATCAAATACTTAACTTTACTGCACGTGGCAGTATACAATGGCAGGTGGCCATCTTGATTGTGTCCAAGCGCGATGTATTTTCTTTCGTCTAGATGAAGAAACATTTTGTACTTGTCGGTAAGTGAATTAAATATTTCCATCATTTGATGATAACAGCATAATCTTACCAGTCGGTTCAATGAAGTAATAGCTAGTACCGCTGCTAGATGGCGATAAATATTCTCTTTACCAGTCGGTAATAAAAGACTAATTTCCTAATATACATTTTTATTAATTGATTAAAAAGTTAATAAAATTCCAATCATTTATACCATATGATAACAAAATAAATGTATTTGAATAGTTTTATAATATTTACCTCTTTACATATTTTTGTCTACATTAGTTTTTAACAATATCAGCTGCATATTCTTTTTCCATAATAATAATGAAATGAAATTCCCTGCAAAAGAAGATATTTATTAATAAATACATCAATTTTTCTTATCAGCCAATGGAAAAAAAGTAATATCTTCTATTACCGTGTGTACATAAAACTTGATAAAAAATTTTGACATGAATTGAATGTCGGAAATATAATAATGTATTTGCCACTTGTGTTATCCATATATCTTGTGATGATAACTAAGATATACATTTCTTCTCGTATTCTTTTGATAAAATATTACACTATATACATATATTATTTTCTCGCAGTGCAAGTATGATAAGAACACAGAGTGCATTAAACTGGAATTGCGTGCAGCAGAATTAAAGTGATGGTTAAAAAATCCCTCATGACTGTATGGGATATTTGGTTATGGATGGAGTCATAGGATTGCGTGGAAAGTTGAAGTGATGGTTTAAAAAACCCTCATGATCGTGTGGAGTCTCTCCTTTTGAATGGTGTCATTGCTGTGCGTGGAGAGTTGGTGTGATGGAATTGCATGTAAAGTTATTTTGCTAAGAAAAGGAACAGAAATGTTTAGATAATGCATAAAGTTAAAAGACAAAATAATCCACACATATATTTTAATAATTAGTAAAATTTCGTATAACAAAATACATATAGATGTACCTTAGTAGTAACTAGTATTTGTTAAAATAAATTGATATAATGAGAACATCCTGAATTCATCTATATATACTCGGATTTAATAAAGAAAATTATTTTCCTTTGGTTATGACGTAATACTATTGTACCACACACACCAATACATCCCATTTGTAACTATTTTCATCCAGAATTGGCAATCATTAATCACTAAAAAGAGAAGAGAATATGAAAAGAATTATTCTAAATACAAAATATTATTCTTTTGATTATGATTGCATCACTATTGCATTTCTTTAATTAAATATTTAATAGTGCACGTGGTAGTACACGACACGGCAGCCATCTTGATTTTTTCCTCAGCAATGTGTTGCCCGCGAAAATTCAAATAATAAGAAATGTTTTTTTATCATTAATCCGTAACCACAAAATTAATTATAATAATAATAATAATACTTTTATTATCTGAAACAATATTTATTTTGCAAGTGTGTTTATGTAATCTTTTAAAAATAATTCATAAATATGTCACTTTTTTTGTTTTTCAGTTAATAAAAGTCGATTACTGTAACATGAATTACTACTACTACATATAATTGTACATGCATCGAAATATTTTGTAATATAATAATTAATTTTCCATGAAATTATACTCTTATGGTCACGCAAGAGAATTGAAATATGTATGTGTATATATAGAGTATATATTAATGATGATGCTGCTGATGATGATAATGATGTAACATAAAAGACACAGTCGAGGCAAATTCCTTTCTGATTTTACATTTTCTTTGATCCAATTAATCACCCCGTTCATTTATATAAAATTATATGTCGATACAGTCGACGATAATAAGTCGCAGCACAACAGTTTATACAAGAAATCCTTTTTTGTGTATGTGCATGTGTATTATTGTGGGGTGCAAAATAGACATATAAGTGTTTAATATAATAATGTTAGTTGCAGTATTGTTGGATTCTTCTTATCAATCTTGATAATAATGAGTAGGCATTTCTAGTCAAATTATTTACCTATCCTGTTAAATGAATCAGTTTATCAATCAGTTTGATATAGGTTTGTTTTTTACAAATGCAAGATTGCAATGCTTACCTTTTGACAAATTCTTCTCTTGATTATTCTTTGTTAGTGCACCTACATTCTATTTACCATGTATTATAGAATAAAACTCTTGTTCGGATGACATAATCAATACAAATCTTCTAATCGTTAGCCGTAAGAAAATGAAATATATATCCATTGATCCAATGGTGTAATGGACACCTCTCCTTTTGAGTATAACGTTCTTGGATTGGAATTTAAAATATAGATCTGCATGCTGATCTGATCTAAAAATATTTTAAAAAGTTGTTTATATATGTACCAAAATAAGTTTGTACAGGGAGAAAATGTTTAGATAATGCATAAAGTTAAAAGACAAAATAATCCATATATTTTAATAATTAGTAGGATTTCGTATAACAAAATATATACTTTACTTACTAGTATTTGTTATAATAAAATTCATAAAAAGAACGTCTGGAATTCATCTATATTCTTGGATTTAATAAAGAAAATTATTTTTCTTAGGTTATGACGTAACACTGTCCCACAGCAATACATCCAATTTAACTATTTTCATCCAGAATTGGCGATCACTAAAGAAAGAATTTGAAACGAATTATTATAAATAAAAAATATTCCTCGCTTGATTATTGCATCACTCTAAGGATTTTTTTAATTAAATACTTTACATTGCACATAGCCGGTATTTACGGTATTCAAAGTACATTGACAGGTAGCCATCTTGATTTTATCCTAGTGATGTTTTGTCTTTTGTCTAGATGGCGAAACATATTCTACTAGTCGGTAAGACATAGTAACATTTACTTCCGCTAGATGGCAGCATCATTTTACTAGTCGGAACATTGAAGTAATATCTAGTACCGATAGATGGCGATACACATTTTACCAGTCGGTAATAAAATATAGATTACCCCACATTATGTTTATATTAATTGATTAAAAAAATAAATGCAACCTAAATCAATTTTTATATGTTAAATGTAAGTGTATTTTAATAGTATTATAATATTTACCTCTTCTTTTAAGAAATTTATTATATTTGCCTCTAAACAAATTATTGTCTAGATTATTTGTAGTCAGAGCAGGAATTCTTAGCAAAGAAGATATTAATTTATATAAATACATAAATTTTTCTTGGCAGTCGATGAAAAATAATATTTTCCATTATCGTTTAGAAAACCTGGTAAAAAAAAATTTTGTACAAGAACAGAGTTTCATAATATAATGTATTAGCCATTTGTTTTTCTAATTTGTGATAACTAGGATGCATTCCTTCTGCTAATCTTCTGATAGAATATAACTGCATATGATTTCTTCCCAATGTAAGTATAATAAGAATAGTGCATTCAAAAATCTTTCATAGTTGCAGTGTTGTTGGATTCTTCTTATCAATCTTGATAGTAATAAGTAGACACTTTCAGTTTACCTCCCCTGTTGTATGATCAATTATCAACTCCTACCCTACGAACTTTTCAGAAATACCCTACCCTACGAATAGGTATGTTATATTGTTGTATGTTCATAGTGACATCCATGAACAGACAATGTCTATGTTCAGGAGAGATCTTGGAATCGATTTAATGCAAGACTCTTTTTGATGTGTGTATTACAGTTGCACACATGCGTAGTGTTCGGAAAGTCATATAAACTGCATTGAATAAAGGAATTCTGACAGATGACAACGTGTCAGTCTGAAGGTGAATCTCGAAGAGGACACTACTCCGATCTTATAATTCAAGCTTTTAGACATCAATAATTATTCTCATCGATTAATTAACAATAATTTATGCATTTTAATACACTTATTATACAATACAGGACAATTTAACCCTCACTGTGTAGGAGCGATAAAATAATTACATTAGAATAAAAATAATGTTAAAATTAGAACGATATAAGCTTAAATTCTCTTCATTAGAAATATTATAATCATTCCACACATGCTCAACATTCGGAAAGTTATCTAAACAACATTCAATAAACGAATTTGCATAGAGGACAACGTGCCAGTCAGAAGGTGAATCTCGAAAAGGAAAATACAAAGATTAATAATTCCGAGCTTTTCGACAATGATAGACACTCCCTTTGATTAATTAACAATTATTCTTATATTCTAATAAGTTTTTTTTACAATACAGGACAAGTTAACCCTGGAAGTCAGCACTGCGTAAGAGCGATAAAATATGCAACATTAGAATGAAAAAAATGGTAAAATTAGAACGATATAAGCTTAAATTCTCTTTATTAGAAATATTATAACCGTTGCACACATGTGCAGGATTCATTCCTATAACCATATAAACAACATTGAATAAAAGAATTTTATATAGGGAACAATGTGTCAATCTGAAGGTAAATCTCGAAGAGGAAGGTACTTGCAATAAAATAAGTTAATACAATATTTAAAATAATGGAATGACTAATAAAGTGAGCAGCAAATAATATAATAGAAATAATATATATATAAGGTAAAAAACATTAAAATGTAAGAATAAACAATAAATAAGATATTAGAATTATTTTGATTTTGAAAATTAGAAAGGTTATTGTGAAATAATAAGAAATATTATTATCATGGTAGAGTGTAATAAAAGAAACAGGCAACTCGGCAAAATATTTAGTTGACGTTAGGCGTTCCTCAATGGCACACGTTCACTCGCGTAACATGATCGGGTTGGTAAACTTTTCCTTTTTCGTTCTGCACATAATAAAAGAAAGTGATTAGATTATCCTTTTTTACAAATACTATCGCGACAAAGTGCACGTAACATAAATGTCTTATTTTCTATTCTCTCTTATTTAAAAACATTTAGTGTTCATTCGTTTATCTGTAGTTAGCGGTAATGTTGGAAAATTTTTGAAAAATCCTCATTTGTAAAATGATCCAATGAATTTTTGTATATTTCGAAGGATATCATAAACGAGATCGTAGTTTAATAGTAACCTTGGTTTGATTTTCATGCTTGTCATCATAATACGAGTTACTCGAGCGAGCTATATCTTTATCGTGATTAACATTCTACATTTAGAATTTGATTATTATCTATATTCTTTATCTTGAACATTGTCCGATAACGCATTCGTATACACATTTCGCAAAACATAATACTGGTTTGAAGAGAAGATATTAAGGATTACTAAAATACTATAATATCTTACTCTGACATTTCAGTGTCAGATATTTCGTTCTCCAATTCTACTTAACTACAAATAATTATATTGTAATTAAGCATTTACGTCTAGTTTTCAAAAATAAGACAATGATCGTACATTAATTAACTAATAATATGTAATATCATTTTTAAAAAGGAAAATCGAATTTTTATGATTTAAAATAGAAGTTGAAAAATGATCTGTAAATATCTTATTTAAACATGTGAATTCTATGGATCAACAATAAGAGAAACAAAAAAAATAAATCTATCCAACGTTTAAACAAGGCTTTTTGTAATCATTTGTTATCTTTTGTTTTTGAAACGTCGGATATTTGACAAGATGTAACATAACACGTTTTTAATAAAAATGAAAGAGAACAAGAAAAAGAATAAAAAAAGAAAACAAGAAAAAAAGAAAAAAAAGAAAAAAAAGAAAAAAAGAAAAAATAAATTCTCGTCAATTTATTCGAATCGTTGATTAATTTATCGAACTTTGTAGGAATATAACAGTATCCAATCTGCGGATAAGTATGCAGTAAAGCAAATCGAATGAAATCTATAGGAGTTACGTAATTCTTGTGAT
Source organism: Polistes dominula (assembly GCF_049000335.1). NCBI lineage: Eukaryota > Metazoa > Arthropoda > Insecta > Hymenoptera > Vespidae > Polistes > Polistes dominula. The sequence goes on from NW_028301040.1 coordinate 15,891, forward strand.
TGGCATAGTAAACTCTTTCGAGTATGTGTGCGATCACACTTACGTATCATTCATTTTCTACCGATAGATGCGCATAGCATATTGAATTTAATTAGTAACGCTTTCAAATAGTAACTAGTATAAACGCGCCAAATATGTGGCGCATATGTGAATAGTTATTATATAATTCGTAAGTATTTGATTTCCGAAAAGTAACTCTCAAGAAATGATATTTATATTTATACTAATGATAAAAGAAGCTTCATTAAACTATAATAGCTAAAAATCAAAATAATATTTAACCGCAGATGTATCTGTAATGTATTTGTTATGTATTTGTAATTGAAGGTTTTTTCATCACGATTTCACTTTCAATGGCTTTGATATGCCATTGTTATACGTTATAATTAAACATCTGCAATGATTTTTTTCTATACGTTAATTTTATCTAATCAATCTATTGTCAAAATGTAGTCAAAATATTAATGACAATTTAAACTCTAAAAATGTTTCTTTTTCTCTTTTGCTATTTTTCAAGATAAGTCTGAATAAAGTCTTACTAGAAAGTCGAAGAAAAATATAATTTCATTTAAAAAGGACAGTATTCTGATTAAAGCAAAAAATATCATAAAATATTACAAAACTTAAGTTATTACACAGCACAGTTTTATACATTATAATAATAAGTATTATTCTAATATTATTAATGCATTAACGCACATTATTTAATATGTCGCACAGAGCGAAGAAGAAACTCCTACTGTTCGGTGTATGTGTCCTGTTAATCATATCTGTAATATTAGCCGTCATTATAGTATTTATTATTCAACAAGGAGGATGCGACATCAAATTCAATAGTTTTTCGGAACTCGGACAGTACAGGCAGGTAAATATCACTTAATGTTCGTTTTTCAATCGAGCAAAATATTTATTGATAGTAATAAGTGAAACGAAGATGCAAATTTCAATGTAACTGATAATAACAACGTCACTGAAAAGAGAATGGATCTTATTGCATGTCATCACGATAATCGATAATTAAAAATCGCACAAATAGGCAGCGGTATCAACAAATGGACAAGAATGTGCTCGAATAGGCGTCGGTATACTAGAGAAAAATGGAAGTGCCGTTGATGCTGCTATAGCTACTCTTCTTTGTGAAGGTGTAGCTTCATTGCATAGGTACATTTTATCAAGTTTCTTAGTTTTTTTTTCTGTCTTTTTATTTTTATTTTTATTTTTATTTTTATTTAGACATTAACATAAGCACTTTCTTATTTATATAATGAAAAGCATCACATTTTCTTATCAATTTTAAGTATGGGACTGGGTGGTGGTTTTCTGATGACAATATGGGATGCAAAAAATGGAAGGGCCGACTACTTGGATGCAAGAGAAACGGCTCCAGCCAAAGCTACAGAAAAGATGTTTAATGGAGATCCTAATTTGTCAATGTATGGTATGTACATATGTAGTATCATCTATAATCATTCTTCATTATTTTCCTTTGTTCTTTATTTTTCTTCTTCATTTTTTTCTTCACTGATATCGAATATGTACATTCGATTTATCGACATATTTATAAGATGAATTTTTATCCTCGACACAAGTATTTGTTTAAATCTCGAAGAAATTCAAACTATTTTTCTTGTTCTATTAAAAATCAAAATCCGTTATTTTATCTTAAAGAAAAAAATACCCTTTCCCATTTGTCAAAATTTATTAATCAATTATTCATTGTTAAAGGACAATCTCTTGCTTACACATAATCGATGTTTCTACAGGTGGTTTAGCGGTGGCTGTACCAGGTGAATTACGAGGATACTGGGAAGCCCATCAAAAATATGGCAAATTAAAATGGCCAGAATTATTTAAACCAACGATCGAACTATGTTTGATAGGCTCTGTTATCAATGATTATCTTCATGCCTATCTCATCAATAAAGAATCTAAAATAAAAGCAGAAAGTACATTGGCCGAGATCCTTATCGATCCAACTACTGGACGACCGTGGAAGGTAAACGTTTTATCCTAACTGATATGCACAACTAGTCACTTTATTCAAATACCATTCAAATGAATTTGGTTTCTTTTCAGGTAGGTGAAAGAATAAAGAGACCAAAATTGGCTGAGACGTTAAGACTAATAGCAAAGAATGGACCAGACGCGTTTTATAACAGCACTTTGACCGATCAAATGGTTGCTGAAATTCAATCTTTCAATGGCATCATTACCAAAGAAGATTTTCTAACTTATAGGTTCGTGCATATGAGAATAATTTCGATTAATATCAATTAATCACCATGATACTTGAAAAAAATACTCAACATATATATATATATATATTTTCTATTTTTTTCTTTTTTTCTTTTTTTTCTTTTTTTCTAATTAATCACTATTTTTACATTATTATTTTATTGAGGATTTATCAATACCGTAAAGAAATATAATCTATCAAAATAAGCAGCTAAATATTGCTCCTTTCATGACAATGAAATCATCAATTCAAAGTCCTTTTCTTCTAATTCTAAATTATTTCTCAAGTTAATGTTTCATTACAGTGTCAAATGGAGAAAACCAATCGAAATAAATATCGATAATTTAACAGTGTACACAGCACCTCCGCCCGGCTCCGGAGTGATACTTGCATTCATTATCAACGTTCTTCAAGGTATCGTACCAACAGATAATCAGAACGTCATGTGGCATCGTATAGTTGAAGCCTTCAAATGGGCTTACGCAAGAAGAACGGAGTTAGGTGACCCTGAATTTGTCGATATTGGTGAGCTACTAAGAAATTGTACAAGTTAATTTATTGACAGAATAATGGAACGTTAAATTTGTCTGAGATAAGATAGCATGACAACGATTTCTCACTTTGCTCGCTATATCAAAATGTTTGAAGGATTTATAACAATTTTTATCGACTAACAAATAGATATACATCAATTAAATCTATCAATTAAACTAATTTTTTGTAGTAAATTTAAATCCTTTTACAACAATTATAGTTTCTTCGTGTCGATTAAAGTATAACATCATATTAATATCATTCGACGTTTTCATCTTTCCCAGAAGAATTACGAGATTAATCGTTTCTTTCTAGAAAAGTTAATTGAACATAACGTAATCGTATGACTCGTTAAAATCGAGCAAACGAAAGAATTAACGAGAGAATTAACGAGAGAATTAACGAGAAAATAGACTTATCATCCTTAAAGAGTTTACACTGTACATTTATGAACAAACTTATTTATCATTTTTGTAGTTAGTTTGTTAACAAATCTTACGTCAAGCGATTATGCGAAAGCAATAAGAAATGAAATAAAAGATTACGAAACAAGTAACGATCCGAAACACTATGGTGCCGTTACGGCAACCACTACGGATTCTGGAACTGCCCACGTCTCTGTGTTAGCACCCGATGGTTCTGCGGTATCGGTTACTTCTACAATCAACCAAGTGTAAGTCTGTTAATCGATTTTAATCGATGTAATCATAAGATTTTAAATCGGTTCAAGAAGTAATAAATAATAACTCTATTCGATTTCTTTTCTCATATTATTATTATTATTATTATTATTATTATTATTATTATTATTATAGTTTCGGAGCAATGATTCGGTCGAAATCTACTGGTATAATATTCAACGACGAAATGGATGACTTTAGTTCACCTGATATAACCAACGGGTTTGGAGTTCCGCCATCACCAGCTAATTTTATTAAACCAGGCAAAAGGCCTTTAAGTTCTATGAGTCCGACGATAGTGGTAAATGTCCCTTCAAATCTTATCTTATCTCATTTAATTAAGTTAATCTCCGTTAATTATGTTAACATTAAGTTATATCGATACGTTCAATGCAAGTATTCGATAACCGTTTTCGAGAACCGTTTTCGACATTTGTAGGCAACGCTGACTTTTTTACATTTATGATTGCAAAAAGCATATAATAGTAGACGCATTCATCAATAGTGCTTATAAGTAGTAATATCAGGTTGCGTCAGAGTTGCGCGCGTGTTATGGTACTTATATTGCAAAAGTGAACGGAAAATTCGTAGAAAGAAACTTCAAGAGTTATCAGTAAAATAGTAGTAATACAGACACGATGAAATATATTCAATTCTAAGAATCATTATATTCAACGATGTAATTGCGTTGCATTCACAATGATTATGGGTTTAACTAAATATTACATATGGCTCTTTACATACTCGTTTTCAGTAATTGATCAAAATTTTCCGACAGTAGAAAATTCTCATTTTCTAGTCAAATGAGATGTATGACGATGTATATAGATAATCAAATCAGACATATATTCATATATGCCATTATTGATTATAGGTAGATAAAAACAAAGTAGCACGATTGGTGATCGGTGCCGCGGGCGGTACTAAAATTACGACTGCTGTTGCTTCCAATATAATATTAAATCTTTGGGCTGGATACAATATAAAGGAAGCGATCGATGCTTATAGAATTCATCATCAGGTAATGATATTAACTGATTATTATCAAATTACTACTGTTATTTATTGATTTTTCCATTTTTTTAATAAACACATCAAAAAAAAGTTTTGCATCACCTCGGTTCCAAGAGTTCCGGAACCGCTTTACATACAAACGAATTACGAAATAGAGATCAAGCAAACAATATTTCAGCTCTTTGTATTGCTCATGAAAACCACACATTGCATGTTGTATCATGTTGGTAGTGACATCTGCCTACATGACTAAACCTTTTGTACGGGTTTAGGCTTAGGGACATCTTAGTGGCACCTATGAACAGTCAAAGGGACTGTGTCAATGTCTCTCTATGTTCAAGAGATCTTGGAACCGAGGTGATGCAAAACGTTTTTTTTAATGTCTGTAGAACGAACATTATAAAAGATAGATTTTCATATTAAAAAACATAAGATAAAAAATACTAATAGCAGCATAATTACTAATAGTGCTTTTTTTTACATAGTTATTACCGATGACAGTTCAAACAGAAAAAGGATACTGTCCTGATATAATACAATATTTACGTGATATTAAACATAATGTAACGACATTTACGGGTATAGGAAGTGCCATTACAGCAGTAGTAAATGATACAAATGGTATAACAGCGAATTCAGATTATCGAAGACAAGGAAGTGTGGCTGGATTTTAATCTTTTTCCTTCCATTTTCGTATTATTCCCATAATTTTTGTGCAAAATTTCAAATGAATAATGCACGATTCGTATTTTTTTTTTTTTTTTTTTTTTATTAAAAACTATATACCTTGATAGTGTGACAAGATTAAAACAAATCGAATATCAAATAGATCAAAATTTATAAAACGTATTCCTGTACTAAACGCCTTCATAATTCTATTCATAAGAATAAAAACAAACTATGTGCTCAGTATTTTAATTTAGTACGTTAAATAATATTCTATGGTATTCATTAGTTGATTAACAGCTTATGTAAATTAAGAGGAAAGAAAAAATCAAGTAAATTCTATATAATAATACTTATACTGCGAATTTACACTATAAACTGTGATTTTATTCATTTCTATTATTATGTAATAAAAAAAGAAATCAGCAAATATGATTTTCAAATTTTGGATTTCTAATTGTTATTTATTTTAATTAATTAATACTAATTACTATCACTACTTTCAGAAAGTTTCGCTTCTTGTACCATTTTTCGAACATTACGTTTGATCTTTTTAGTTTTATCTAGTCCAGATTTAGATTTTCTAAATACTTCTATTGCGTGCATTTTCCTTTTCAAAGAATTTGCTTTGTCTTTTTCCCTCTGTGGTATATATTCCTTGATATTTTTGTCATTATCATTAGTAGATGTATTATACATCAACTTTTTACTTATATCCTTTGATTCAATAAGATCTATACTATCGCTTTTCTGTCTTTTATTTAGTGTTTTAGGTACTCGCTTGTTTACACGTTTTCCCATCTTTTCATTCGTATCAGTTTCATTTGTATTCAACTCTACATTATTACCATTTAAACTATTAACAGCTTTTTTAATTCTCTTACTTAAATTCATTTCAATGGACTTTGGTATTGCTTTTAATTTAAAATATGATTCTATCGTTTGTTGTTGTTTAGATTCCTCCATTCTTTTTATAACTGGCTTTATTATCTCATTAAATTTATCCTTAGTCCATCCAAATTTATGGCTCGTGTAATCCGACAATAATATCAAATTAGGTCGACCCCATGTAAACTTTTCTTTAGATTCGTCTACCGCAGGGAACATATATGCTTGTACAACAGCTTGACTTGGAAAACCTATTTTAATCATATTTCATTAAATATAATAGACTTTCAATGAAAAATAATTACGCCTAGGTATTATGTTTCCAACTTACCTTTTTCAATTTGTATATTTTTCAACTTGTTACGTAAGGATTTTTTGCTACAATCTATAGCTTTATCCCTTTGTATCCATAAACAAAAATTGATTAAACCATGTAACAAATTATCTCCTTGCGTGGGAAATGCGGCTAATATTTCAAGTGCTGTTACAGGACCAATACCAGGTATACCTGTAGTATAATCGCTTCCAACCAAAAGAGCCAATTGTATTAATTGATGACGAGTCAGTTCTAAGAAAAAATAATTTTATATGTGTGTGTGTGTGTGTATCAATACGTGCCAATACTATCACGTTTGTATGATATTACAAAATTAATATTCTAAGGTATAAATTTGTATTTCTTACTAAAATGATGTTGTATATCGCAAGATTGAAATTGTAATACTGTTTTGTTGTTATTGAAGAAGTTTTTATAAACGCATTGACCTCCAAAAAGCCAAATATCGGAGTCATCTGTGATCGTCCCATCGGTAAGATTAATCTGTTCTAAATAAGCACATTGAGCTTCTGCCTCCATTGGTGCAACAACGTAAGGTATACCGAATAAACGTAAAAGCTCCTATAATATTACATAATATTACATAATATTACATAATATTCTGTCTCACTCAATGAACCTCAATGAGAATTATAATAGACCATAAAAAATAATAGAACAAATTTTACCTGAGCCTCAATCCTAATTTGATCGGATATGTCTGTAGCTTGCCTCTCCAATTTACCCATAGTTTCCGTTAATTGAATTTGTTCATGCTCTAGATTTGCCTACATTTAGAAAATCTACCTAAGCACGAGTGTGAATATGAAACAGGATAATTACAATATATTTCTGCATTAAAACATAACTCTGTTTTAATTGACCATACCTTTAACTCTAAAAGTTCAGTCTCGTTCCTAGGCAAGATGTTTTCCTGTTTTCCTTTCGTCGTATCCTCCGATAATTTACCTTCATCACTAACAATTTTTGATTCTGCATCTATGAGAGTATTGTTATTTTGAATTTTTTTACTTTCTTCTTCATTCACAATACTTGATTGGATACTCATATGAACACGTTCTTTGTTTTTATCACTGTCAATGCTGTTTTTATCTAATGAAATTTCGTTAAAACTACAACTTTTCGATATTAATGTTCCTGAAAGTTCACTTTTGTCCTCATTCTTCGTCTTATTTTTATTTAAATCTTCAGAAACTATCTTTGAAACAGTGTGTTCTATCGATGAAGAGGTAACAGCAGATTCAGTAAAATGTGAAAATATATCTCGACTTGGCTCTTTAAATACATCAGCAAATATATCATCTTCTTCAATTTTGTCATCAGATTTAAATGTTATTTCAATATCATGTTTTTTAGTAATCTCTTTTGAATAAAGTACTGGAACATCTGGTATTTCGATAAATTCATCAGAATCTGAATCTGTCGTATGTGTATCTAACTGACGCATATTTCTTATAGGGACAGGTTGTTTCTGACACTCGACTCTCTCCTCGCATGAAATGATTTCATCATTATCTTTTATAAACTGCAAATCGCTACTACTATGCTCAATGCTTTCTGTCGTAACATTCGAAGTAGATTTCTCTGAAACTGAGTACAAAGATATATTCTTCTCCACAATTTCTTTGACATCTAATATATTGTCTTCAGTAATTTTATCTTCTTTCATTTGTTGATGTTTCATTACATTATTTGTAGTTGAATCTAATGCAGATAATGATTTGGTACTTCCACTTGAATGAGTATCAGTTATTTTTGTTTTACTCTCTTTTCTATTTTGTTCCATAAGCTGAATAATTTGTTCTTGCGTCAAACCGCTATGCTCTAACATATATGCTAAAGCAGGATTAATGTTATTTTTGCTCAAATATTTATTAGGAAACGGTAAAGATTCATTTTTTTCACTTTCTGATTCCCAATCGCTACCAAATTCATATTCATTTATATTATCAATAATAGGTACAGAATTGCTATAACTTGTTAAATTACTGTCACTATCTCCATCGCTTAGTTGAAATTTATTTAAGCTATTTTGAGTTATTGTAATACCACTGGGGCCTGCAACAGGTTCAACTTCCTCATTTATGCTCTCTTCTAAGACATCTTCCTTACTTGTTTTATCCTCAGTAGAAGTATTACGAATTAATTTATCTTTATCTAAAAAATAATCCAAAATAATCCAAAATAATTAATAATAATAGACTTATTTAATATTTCTTTAAAAAGATACTTATATATATATATATTAAGAAAATAGAGAAATTTAGAAATACGTTATTTATTAGTTAACTCAACTTACCGCTAATATAAATGACTCTAGACGTACTGTCCGATGCAATGCGGTACGCATTATCTCTATTAGTCTGAACACCCTGTTCGGTTAATAATTTTTCCAATTCCTCTAAAGTTAAAGTTTTACCTCCCATTTCTTTTTCAGCAGTTTCTAACGATTCTTGTACAAATCTACGTTTTAATAAGCGTTTCATTTGAAAAGTAGAAAATTTATTAGTTTCCTGAAATAAAAATAATGTCATAATATGAATTTACAAATTCCAAATGAACTCGAATTTTGTAAAACATGATAAAATAAAATAAAATAAAATAAAATAAAATAAAATAAAATAAAATATATATACTTCAGGCATTTCATGTAAACGTCCCCATGAACTCTGTTTTCTAGTCTCCTTAAGATCTGTAAGAATGTCATAACGCACATCAGCAGGCAGTGATTTAAACTCCGCAGTAGACAAATCTACACTGTGAATATTGCCCATCCATTTAGTTTGCTTTCTTGGACTTAATTGCATAGATGAATCTGAGTCATCACTACTTATATACTCCTTTCCATCCATATTAGTTAATTCTGGTAGTTTGAAAACATCATTTACAGATGATTTACTATAAATATGTTTTATTGTTGATATTTCAGAAGATTCAATATTTTCATCTACATTTTTCTTATTTAATGCACTTTTCACAACTGTATGCTTTATCAAGTTATTTATCAAATCTGCCCTCATCTTCTGTGCCTTACTCGTAGCAATAGATTTCTGCTTCCTGCGTGCAGCCTACAAACACAAAAGAATGAGGAGACTCTTTTCTCACTACCTGGTTCTCACGCTGTGCTAATTATCTACAGGTAATATTATAATCAAGATAGATGAACAACTTTACTACAATACGCTTCTCTTGCTACATTCTATGTTATTTCAATCTTTGCGAAAAAAAGAAAAGAAAGAGCTAATTTATTACATAAAAATATATTAATAAAATATTGATTGGCACACTGCTTTACGCTACTACTTACAATTGTAGATTTTTTAAGCATAGGGACACCCCCATCAAAGACAAATACCGGTTTGATTTTATAGTACAATAGTTTACAAATCCTATTAAATAATCCGATTAGATGGGCATTAGGTTTAGGATTACCATGACGATCTTGATATCCTTGCAACACCTGATGAATCCATATAGAGACATCTAAAAAATGGCATTAAATTTGCCATTGAAATATTACGATTACGTAATATAAAGTAATTAAGAGAGTAATGTTCAAAATATAAATATAAAAATTAATCGTTACCCACCGATAGCTAAAACTTTTCCTTCTAATGTTTCCAAAGGAACTGCTTTTCCAGTAGCTTCAATTAATCGCCATAGGCCAAGTACTCCCATGATATCAGAATACAATTTCTACTTTGTTTAGTATATATTAAATATGGAAAATTCGTAAGAAAAGATTAAAAATAATATGAATACTTTGACAATGTACTTTCTGCCATCAGCATTATCATGTCGTATCTTTATCCATAGTCTAACTTATTCTAAAAAGTTGTACTTACATTATCGTTTCCTATGAAATATTCCAATAAATGCTAAAAAATTATCATTTGTTACGATATATAATACATATATAAATATTTCTTAATTTTTATTATTTAACGATAATTAATATTAGAATGTAAAATGATTATCGTATAGACAGACTGATGTGACGAGCAGCTGATAAAAGAAAACAATACAACTAGCGCACCCTGTTAGCGATACAGGTTAAACAGCTAACAGCTTTATACAATACAATACTAATTATAAATCCATATATGACTATTGCTATATTATTCGTTATATTTTGGTTTGAAATCCTCTTTCTTCAATAAATTTATTAATATTTAGTATAAATTAATAATCCTTTTACGAGTAGTTTTTCTTTTATATAGATATTATTATTATTATTAATCTTATTTCGTATTAATAACATTATGAAAAATAGACAAAATAATGATAAAGTTATGTAAATATATTGATAAATGAAATGTATACATTTCAAGATATAATATACATGTTCATAAGTGTATGAATGTATTTGTGTATATAAAAGAGTGTAAAAGAGTTTTCCTTTTTTAACACGTTCTTTTCTCACGCTTCAGTTTTACTAGCAGCGGTTAGATGAGCGAAAAAATGGAGAGATGATCTTTCTCTTGGAACAATATTCTATTCCACAATTTGCCATCTCATATATTTATCTTACGACTAGGGCATATTATAAGAATATAAAAACACTATTCCTAATTGCATAAATATTTATTTACTAATAAAACTTATCTTATTATGTATATAGTCTAAAGTTAAGTAAGACGTATCAAACTTATTTGGATTTTCTTGATTTTTACTTTGATTTTTACATTTTTAATTGTAAAAACAATAGGAAATTATTTTTTATATCATAATGAGTACTTTGAAAGACAAGAAATTCGAAAAATTACATGAGAAGAGTACTACATTCAAAAAGAGATTGCATACGTGAGTAAAACGATAATTAAAAGAATTGTAGGAGATTAGGTCATTTAAATGACAACAACAAAAAAAAAAAATAAAAGGAAAAGAACATCCATATAATTGATATCCACTATGCTGTAAAAATATAATTGTTTTTTTCTTTTTTACTTTTCATTCGCTTACTATTACAATCTAAAATAACGTCAATTTTTTAAAAGACCGTTGTTTGAAAATAAAACAACGATCATTATTATTAATGTCATTCATATATTTTATATTTATTTGAGTATCGATAAAGAAGCGATCAGGCAACCAACCGTAGTACTATTATAAGCATTAACTTTGAGCGTTCACGCACACGTTCTATATTACGCAGCAAGTCATGGATGCGGCGACGACGACGACGACGACGACGACGACGAATGCACGCAACGTGCAACAACGCGTGCACTAACACACACATACATACATGCGGGCAGAGTATGAAACTCTTTTTCTCTCTCTCTCTCTCTCTCTCTCTCTCTCTCGGCGCAACGGTTTATATACATCGTATCGTCATCATCGCAAAAGTGGAGTGAGGTAGAGGCCACCCACTCTTTCCCACAGCAGGTTTTTCCCACGCCCCCTAGGGTAACCCCAACATCCTTTTGCGGGAGCAATTCCACGGTCGGTCGGGGAGAGAGGGGAATAGTTCGTTTCAGGTGGGGAGCAAAAAGAGGTATTGGAGGCGCTTGGATCGGACGGGCCATTGTACAATAGTAAAACAATAGAAACTACAATCCAGTGATGTAACTCTGTTGTTTCGAATAATTGCAATATTTTTTTCAACAGTTTAGTCTTGATTTTTCTTTAAAAAAAAAAAAACTCGAATTTGTATGAGAAAGAGCTTTCCATCAATATTTCAATTTAAAAGAATGAACAAAAGCTAATTATTAACTATAGGAAATATTGTTCTGATAAATAAGAAAAAACGTAAAGAAAGATAAAGTCGAAAAGTGATATTTTAGATAGCGAGGAATGACTTATTTAAAGGTACAAAACAAAATTCAAAGCAACTCGTTTACTAAAAAGAGCACCCTTTAGACTGCATTATTTAGAATACGGCCCTGCTGCAGCCACTTACGCGGCGGTAATAACTCTACGTTGTCGCGCCGAACTTAGTTACTCGATGAGTGTCGGTAGGAGCGAGCGTTTCACGCGTTCCAAATAACTAGATGCACTTTTTCACTTGCTCATCTCTAAGTTTTTGAAAGAACGCGATAAACGTTATTTATTTCTCTCGCATTGATATATTTTGTATTTATTTTTTTTATTTTTTTTGTTTTTTTTTTTATGTAAGTGTATATTTATGTACATCTTGTTTGTTCACTAAACGCGATTGGTTCTTTATACTATTAATATCATTCCAAGGAAAGAGGAAAAATCAGGTGATCATATGCTGCATTGCGTACTTTGAAAGGACATTTAAATTGGCGCGCGAATTCGCCCGGCGAATGTTTTTCGTTTACTTCGGTTGGTAGGACTGTTCGGAAAATTCGGAAAGTGAACAGGTGTTTTTTGAATGGATTAGCGTGAGAGAGAGGCGAAGAGAGAGAAAGCAAAAGAGTAGACGAAAAGGATGCGTAAAGTTTCGGTGAATGGTGAACGATCGGCGGCGAATTGAAAGAAATTTACAAATGATTGAGGCCCAAGAATATATAAATGAACAAAAATTCACATTGGGTTTACCAATAAAAATGAGGTGAGTCCTAGGAATGTAACCTCAGTTTTGTGAGCAGTGTATTCCAATAAGAAAAAGGTAAATAAACAAATGTGATACTTTCATAGGTTACAATGTAAAACCCATATGATGTTAATAAGAGAGTAAAAATATAAGGTATTTATATAAATTATGAAAAAAATGTTTAGTATTTTTTGTTCATTTTAAATTGTTACCAATAAAAAATATTGTTTCGATTTAGATAGAGAGAGAGAGAGAGTCGCTTAATTGTCTTATTTATCTATCGAGGCGGTCAGTTCGTCAGTATGTCGGTATTTGTTGTTATTACGCTCTTGTATTTCTAATTTTTTCACTCATAAGGTTCAATCATGTTACATTTTCATAACACACACGTTCTTTTTTCTCTTACTGTTTTACCTTAATTGCCTGCGTTCGTAACGTTACGATGAATTGCGCGATTTAATTGGGAGTGATTCTCTTTGAGAAATTTATATAATAACGAGCATAGAAAATCTCGTCAAAGAATAGAAGAAACTATATCTTAAGTTTTCATTTCGAAATCTTTATTCAAGAAATATTCTGTGATAGAAATAATTATGCTTTGTAATATCCGTTTAATGACGCGCAAATATGATTGCATCTATAGATGTAATGATTTTGTAATTTATTTACATCTCATGAAATATTTAAACTTATTTCTAGTTAAACTATATATATATATATATATGTATAATTCGTTTTAGTATATAAATTATGCAATAGAAAACTCGAAGATATCCTGTCAAAGTCAACCAAAGTTTTTTGCAAGTAATGCTATATAGATATGCGTTGCAATCATTTGTATAGATGTACATTGAAATTACTAAAACATTACATATTACTTTATTATTAATCTCGTTAAAATATTAGTTTTGTAGTTTTTTTTTTTTTTTTAATGTTTTGCTATAAAAGTATAAGAAATATAATCCTTTGTTATTCTAAAGAAGGAAAAAAATATGAGATATCATAAAAGTGGATAATATAATATATTGTAAAATGAACAGTTGTGATAAAGGTGTTAGATGAAAAATTTGGAAAATTTGAACAAATGTAATTTATTATTGAAATATATTTAATGAATTGTTGATGTAACAGTGAATGGTTAGTATGACCATCAGAATGAATCCATTAATTGGTAAAAGAAAAATGATCTCAGCTTGGTTCCCATGGCACGCATACATTTGCGCTTCTTCCTGTATTAAGGCAAGCAATTCTCAGTTGTTAGTTTAAAAACAAGATGTTGTAGGTTAATTACCGCTTGTGTTAGAAAAAATAAAAAAAAGCAACAATATTTCTCACGATAAAGCTTTAAAGTAAAGGAAAGTATACTTAGAAATTTAATGAAAAGAATTGATGAAAATTCATCAATAACACACTACTATTATAACACTTATTATAAAGATTAATTTGATGAAAACTTGAATTGTTTGTTGATGAATTATTCAATTATTGTTGTTGTTGTTGTTGTTATTGTTGTTCTTTTTCACAGGTAAGATCGTAGAAATGAAGAGGAGGATATAACTAGCCAGAGAAGTAAAGTATTGCAGAAAGATAATTTGGAAGGGATAAAATTAAAATTGAAATATGCCACACCAATTTGGATTGCCCACGATGGCTCATGGGATGCAGTCTCCTCCGTCGCCGACTTCAGTCATGTCGGTCTATCCTCGCTATGGCTCAGCAGGCTTGTATAGATCCGATCAACAAGAGCAGAGACTTACACGCGAAGCAATGGAACGTTATCTACGCGATCGAAGTGACATGGTGATTGTAATTCTGCATGCTAAGGTAGCACAAAAATCCTACGGTAATGAAAAGCGATTTTTCTGTCCTCCACCGTGTATTTATTTATTTGGTGATGGTTGGAGAATGCGTCAAGAACAGATGCTTCGTGAAGGTGAAAGTGAACAATCCGCACAGCTTTGCGCTTTCATTGGAATTGGCAATTCCGAACAAGATATGCAGCAACTTGATCTCAATAATGGAAAACAATATTGTGCAGCGAAAACGTTATATATTTCAGATTCTGACAAAAGGAAACATTTTATGCTCTCTGTTAAAATGTTTTATGGAAGTGGACACGACATTGGTGTATTTCATAGTAAAAGAATAAAAGTCATATCTAAACCTTCAAAGAAAAAGCAATCGTTAAAAAAATGCTGATTTATGTATTGCAAGTGGTACAAGGGTAGCACTTTTTAACCGTTTAAGATCACAAACTGTTAGCACCCGCTATCTCCATGTAGAAAATGGTAATTTCCATGCAAGTTCTACACAGTGGGGTGCATTTACGATTCACTTGTTGGATGATAATGAAAGCGAATCAGAAGAATTTCAAGTGCGTGACGGATACGTCCATTATGGTAGCACTGTTAAGTTAGTATGTTCAGTCACAGGAATGGCATTACCGCGTTTAGTAATCCGCAAGGTCGACAAGCAAATGGCCAGTCTCGAAGCAGATGATCCTGTATCGCAGCTGCATAAATGCGCCTTCTATATGAAAGATACCGATCATATGTATCTTTGTCTTTCTCAGGAACGTATAATACAATTTCAAGCAACGCCATGTCCTAAAGAAGCAAATAAGGAAATGATAAATGACGGTGCTTGTTGGACGATAATTAGTACAGATAAAGCGGAATATCAATTTTTTGAAGGTATGGGACCAGTGAGATCGCCCGTAACGCCGGTACCGCTTGTCCATAGTCTTCACTTAAATGGCGGCGGAGATGTTGCCATGCTTGAATTAACTGGTGACAATTTTACTCCTAATCTTCAAGTATGGTTTGGAGATGTAGAGGCAGAGACAATGTATAGATGTCAAGAAAGTATGTTATGTGTTGTACCTGATATATCACTCTTTAGAGGAGAATGGTTGTGGGTACGTCAGCCTACGCAAGTTCCAGTTTCTTTAGTACGAAACGATGGAATCATTTATGCAACTGGTCTAACATTTACTTATACTCCGGAACCTGGTCCACGTCCGCATTGCCCACCAGCAGATGAAATAATGAGGGCCCCACGTGCCATGCACAATCAAGCTAGTATGTCATCAGCGATAGCTGATGTACCATGGAATACACATCAACCTCCACAATCAGGTCTCTGATGTTCTCTAGATAATTATAATATTAACCAAAGTCTAAAATATAGTGATACAAATGATGATATTATTTCATTTGCATCCATTGACAATATCATTGCAACCATTGACAATAGCATTTATGTCAAGAAAATGTTAGCCATGGAAGTCAATCAAATATCTGCACGATATTTAGACAGTATAAAAATAACGTAACACTTTGTAAACACCTTGTAAAAGGTGTTCAAAATATATGTACAATGACGTGCATTATTTACATACTACTAATATATGGACATACAATATGTTGATACAAATTTACAGAGATAATAATTTATAGCAATCTTAGACTCTTAGCGTAAGAGTTGACATGATAAAAATGTGAATAATTAAATGTGAATTATGCAATAAAAAGACACGTTAACGGGTTTTAAGAGAAAGACATATGATTCAAAGCTCATAGGATAATATATATATATATTACTCAAATATAACAACAGCATAACAGGATAACAGCATAACAGCATAATTGTATATTAATATGTATATTAATATGTATATGCAATGTAACTAGTATAATTGCATATCAATAGGGAAGGAATGGTTGTGCATTTAACAGTGAATTCATTCACTTTTACTAAATCTTTAATAACTATTGTTATATTAAAAGAATATAGTTATACATAAATATTTTAGGTGCAATGTGTCTGGAAATGAGCATAAATCAATATTTTGCACATTTATAGATTCATATAAGACCGAGATCACACACACGCGCGCACACACACACACATACACACACAGAAATTTTATTATTTATTAAGTCATCCATTAAATCATGAAGCTTTGAATGAATATGAGTACGCGTGTTTGGTGCGTGTAAATCAATCTTGGCTCCATAAAGATTAAGAGACAATGTAGTTTATCTCTACTACCATGACACCTAAACAACCTTTTTCTTGGTAGATATATTTTGGTTGATATATCGATTTATTCTAATAATTGTACATTTTTAATGAAGATGTAAGTTGCTTCGATCTAAATGTTTTGATGACTTTAATGTCATCATTTCTAAACTGATACTATATGTATATTTGTATGTATTATTGATCATTTGATAGATCTTCTTCTGCAAGATGCATTGTATTTCAAAACATAGCTGCTTATCATATGTATATTGTGGAAAGAATAATTTTTTTCTACAAAAATATGGCTTCTATAATAGACGAAAGACAAAACTCTATTACCATTATTGACTATAATTAGGAATTTCTTTAATAATATATATTTTCTAAAGAAAAAGAGAACAAGCATTAGATTGAAAAGCTATACATATGAGTTTCTATGTCGCTATGTGTTGTAGAATAAATTGACATAATTGACATAATTGACATTATACCATTTTTACTTTATGTTCCAAAATGTTTCCTATTCCTAAATACTACGATGAAAATAAATACAGCGTTTAAGAAAAACAAATAGTCAACGACTATTACAATATATAGTACAGTAATATGCATAAAGACAAATTCTATTATATTTGAAAATAGTATAATCTGTACATAATAGAAATTTCTACGTTATAATTACAAAAATGTTGTTGAGTGTATTTTAATAAATAAGTCATATGTATATAATATAATTGAGCGTATAAAAATAGGTATTTATAATAATATTTATAATTATTAAAAATTATTGGGACTATTGATGGAGGTGTTAATTCATCTTCGTACCTGTAAATATATTATACTATTTTATCTTTTATATACATGAATTATCTACGGAATAAAGCATACGTACGTATGTTTTTAAACAAGTTTTTAAAATTAATAAACATTCAAAAACTAGTACTTAAGAAAATTTCATTAATCAATTAAACTTCATTCGTTTTAATTTAAGATTCAGTTGAAATAAATCTGGTTCATTAGGTTCATGTCAGGGTTGTTTTTTTCTTTTTCTTTTTCTTTTTTTCCTTTTAACCAAGTATATTTGAACGTAGTCGTCTCAAGGAGGAAATGAGATAGCATCATCTTAAGAATGTCTTCCTGAAAAGATCTATTGTGAAAGGAAAACATGTATATGTTCCATGGGAACTTACCCACGATTAACACTTGTATCGCATAATTGAAGAATACTATTGTCTTTATTATTCACAATATATAAATGTGGATTAATAGTAATTATATTCTTTAATATCATTGGACGGATACAAGTATACAAGTTTATGTAGTTTCTGATTTTCCTTTTTCGTTCTGTCTTTTTTTCTTTCTTTTTTGTTATAATTTACGAATCTCTATATCGTTAAATAAACACTTAAAAAAATTCTTTCGTAATATTTTCATATTCACAACTTACGTACAACAATATTTATTACCTTATTGTTGTTTTCAACAATTTTATGTACTATTTAAATAATAAGAAAAATGTCATTTATATCGAAATCGAATAGTATATGCTTCAGCACAAAGTTCTTTGATTATATATCTATATATATAAAGCAGATTTTAATATTTTACAAAATTCTATAAAGTCTTATTCATAAATAAATCATATACAATGCTTTTTAAGATCATTCTTTTCTATAGATATACTTTTATTCCCTTTGTATTATCAATTGTACCGTAAATTGTAAATTGAACGGTAAGAGTGAAACAAATAAATCTGGCTTTTATACTTATTTCTAATATAAAACGAATAAACTAAATAAGAGTAATTTTCTTGTATTTAAACAATATAGTGTTGACAAATTTAATACTGTAATTATAATTTAATTAGAGAAATATAAAACTTTATAATATTTATTTAAAAAGAAACAAAAAATAAATAAAAAGATGCCACATAAAAGCATAATAATGAATGTGTTCTTTGCATGATAAATAATACCACTAGAACACTATTGTATAGTAAATATAAACAGTCATAAACAACAATATTTCGATACGGTCAAATTGAGTTTGCCCTAAAATTACTTACATTTTGTTTTAAACTATAAATTTCTAATGGAAAGTGTATAGTTATTCTTCCTCTTCTCTCTCTCTCTCTCTCTCTCTCTATCTATCTACCTATCTATCTACCTATCTATCTGTCCATCTCTCTTTCTTTCTCTATTGTTATTTTCTATTACTTATATTTAAAAAATAGAAAAATGTACGAATTATTTGTTAATCGCTTTGGAGGGAACACGACACGTATACAGCTATAAATCTATTTCATTCTTATTGTACGTTGCTTATTCATATTTGTGAGCATTAATGAAATATATGACGTTAACAGATCATCCATTTTATAACCAAGTGAAGTTTCACACAAGAGTTTCGAGCCTCTTACCAAGTTTCCTATTGTCATATGAAAATAAGTATTACCAGATGACCAATTAGAGATTCTAGTAAAAGGATGTGTTATTAAGATATCCTAAAAAAGAAGTTATTTGACGTTAATTAATATGAATTTATTTTGACAGTATATTAAATATGTAATATGAACAATCTATATATTAAATTACCTTTGTTTGAGGATGTATTACGCTTACTCCATGTTTATTAATTGCAATTAAAAGTAATTCTGGATAATTTGGTTCTGTAGTTTGTTTAACTTCAAAGAATGCAGATCCAAACGTTGGCCACCGATAAACTATTTTCAAAAATGTTATTTTGCCATCCTCTGGACTCATTCCTAATAAATAATAAATGATTACATTTATTAGAATGATACTATGATAAAGACATTTTACTCGTATAAGAAAATTATACGAATTTTTGTATTTTTATTACTTACCAGCATCCTGATTATATGCAGCTATTATAGATCTTTTCCAGTCATTAGAATTTTGTATCTTTACCAAATCGCTTGGTATAAGTTCTCTTAACATTTGTCTATTTAAAATAAGTATAAAACAAATAACTGATTTATTAAATTTAATAAAATCAACAACTCATATAGACATGAGTTTAATCAAAAACTTACGGAATCGCCTGAAGTTCTTGTTTACTTTCTCCAAAACGTACTCTATATACCAATGCTGCTAATCTTGAAGCTTCTTCTTTAGTACATTTATGGTATCCTACAAATGTTCAAATAAACGTGATAATTACTATATCAAAATACTGATACTATATTAAAACATTTGAAGATATACCTCTGAGTAACTTTGGAAGTTCTTGATGAAAGTGGAATATAAGATCCGCATTTCTGTCTTTCCCAGGAACTGTATTTGTCCATAGTTTTTTCATAAAGAATACTTGATACGTGAACTGGGGTGAAGCTACAGCAGAACAGGCAGCAGATATGGACACGGATATGTATATGTATATGCATATGGATATATGAGTGTATAGTTTAACATTTAATTAAACTTAATTTAAGAGCAGCTTACCATCCCGCGATGGTCTAGCTTTTTTGATCCAGTCTGTTAAGTGGCGCACAAAATCGAAAAAGAAATCACCTTCTGGTACTGAAATGACCTTATCTGCGATTTTGACAAATAAACTAAAACCTTCTGCAGAACGTAAATTAAGTCTTTGTGCAATATTTTGACAAAAATCTTTTGCTCTTGTAGATGAATCAACCTCAAACGCCTATGCACAAGAGAAAGAAATATATGAAGAGAAATATTTGACAAATAGGTAGGTAGTAAAGTATGTTTACCTCGTCAGTATCATCTGGAAAATATACTTTATGAAATATTTGCGTTGTCTTATGTTGAATAGCTTCTACTTCCACTTGATGAGGAGCATATTTTCGTTGACCGTTACGTAAAGTTTTTTGAAGCCTTTGTAAAGAATCTTGAGATATAGGATGCCGTCTTGTGCGCAAAAATAATGTTAATTCCTGCAATTAACAATACATAGCTATGAATGAGATGCAAAGAATTAAAATAAATATGATACTACACTCGTATATCATATATTAATCGTACTTTAAGAAGACTTTGACTACAAGTAAAAAGTCCAGTAGCGAGCCACATCAACTCCCATCCCCGTTCTTCGCTAAGTCTATTACAATTGTCGGTTAATTGCTTCATTATTTGACAATAAATTTCGTCTCTTAATATTTCATTCTTTAAAGGACCATCAAAAATAAGATCAGTATATTCATTGCCTATTCGAGGTCTTTTGGTAGGCAAATCACCCATATATTTTAAAATAGCATTAAAGGCAAAACACGCTTCTTCTGCAAGTTCTTCCTTAGATATTAATTTTTTTAAAAGCGGTTGCTTTATCGGTTCTCTCGAGTGATGCCATAATTCATCTGAATGACCTCTCCTTGCGGTTGTCAAAGTTAAAGCTTTTGACATTGTTCTTTTAGGCGGAATTCTAAAACAAATCAATGGTATTATATATAAAATATGAATATTTTAATTATTTATTTATTAATATGCGAGATTCATTTTTTGCGACAAAATGTATATTATACCGAAAGTGGTCAATAGCATATTCCATAAGAGTATGAGGTTTGTCTCGAGATTCAACTCCATTTATTTGTTGAGGATACAATTTACGGCCATTTTCAGTACTACTTTCCATGCTAAACAATGCCTATATAAAAAGAAATATTTTTATATTTAAATAGTATGTGGGTGGGTGTGTGTGTGTGTGTGTGTGTGAGAGAGAGAGAGAGAGATATGATAAATTTGTACCAATATATCATTCGGGGGCTTAGTAAGAGACGGTAAAACGTAAACTGTCTCTGCAGGGAAATCTCCTTCTCGCCAGTTCTTTCGCAAATTCCGACACACCAAGTCGAATTAAGAACACTTTCGCCAGTATTGTCATCTTCCAAAATAATAAGATCTCCTTTTTGAAAATTTAAAAAGGAGGATCCTTCGCCAGGTGCTTTGTAATCTTGTACTGCTATAACATGTTTACTACGTTTTTTCAAACCTTCTAAAAAGTATACAACCAAATCACGAATATCTTCTGCGTTAGGGCTCTGAAATGTAAATTCTTCTCCTCGCACCGTCGACAAACTGAATGTCTGTGTAAACATCTTGTTCGTTCTAAAAAAAAAAAAAAAAAAAAAAACAAAAAAACAAAAAAAAACCATTTCATAAATATATAATAGTTTATGTTACGTACATCTACTATGTAGTACATACTTTTGACTAGACACGGTGGTAATTTCAGGGAAGGACAATTCCAGAAGCACTTGTTCCTGATCATCAACAACATAAACTCCGGTCCAATTGACAGCTATAATAACGTCATTCTTAGGTAAATTTGGACCAGAATTTCTATAAGCTTCATAGAAGCGAGAGAAAAGTAAAGGCCATTTGAACTTTGCATAGCCTACTATATCCTCCTTAACGCGTAAAACAGGTACATTTTCTTTTAAATAATAACTCTGTAAATATGAAAAATATTATCTTTTCTAATGTAATTTTCTTTTCGTTTTATATGTTGTATAATAAAATTGATATTTAACATTGTTATTAAACCTTTTTATACGCCTGCAGAACAAGATGTCCCCATCTATCAATGGCCTTGTCAACACTAGCTAAACAATAATCCGGTATGTAATTAGGTAATAAGGTATATAATCTTTCTGTATTCATGTCCGTATGATACTCTATATAATATTGTTGAGCCGCGATCATTGCCAAATCTTCTTCTTTGTCGCACCGATATTCACCGAATTTGACACCTCTGACTACTTGCTGATATATCAGATTAGTCGCTACTTGATCTTCCGTTGGTTCGTGCCAGGGAGCAAAGATTTCTTTCCGGAAAAACAATCTCCAGGGCGCATTTCGTTCCTGTGCACCTTGTTCTTTAGCGTATTGCTCGCATTGAGAAATGGCATCCATAACATGATCATTGCCGCTACCCAATGACGAAACTTTATCGAATAGCGCGATATAAAGGGAAAATCCAAATTGATCCCTTAATGAAATTTTATCAGATAATTGATTACATAATTCTCTAGCTGTGGTTGCTGAATCAGCGTAAAGAGTCTTGGTATTTCCGTCCATGAATGTGATGGGTAACATAATTGGTCTTTTCGATTTTGTTGCCTGGAGTTCCAACCAACTTGAAGGCTGATTTCGAGTACCATTATTGAATGTTCTCTTTAGACGTTCTTCGCAGTACGGAGCATAGCCTGGTGGCCCTTCTCTTATAAATGCACGCAGATAGTTGACAAATTTTTCAGACGGAGCGAAACAACCGACGCAAAGAGACAGTAAAATCCAGCCACGAGCGTGCGATGATTTAGAAGGATTATTCGTTAATTGTTTGCAAATTTGACAATAAATTTCATCTCTTAATTCTGCTCGGAGTATTCCATGGCCAATAATAAAATGTAATTTTTCCAAATTTGAAGTTGGTCTTGCTTCTAACCAAGATTGATAACTATCCGCCGTGTATTCATCTTCTTGCAGTCTCCTTCTAACATCCTCTCCTAATTTATTCTTCTTTTTTAAGGTCAACGATACTAATTTACGTCTAATAGATCGTGGTTTTTGCTTTAAGAATGATTCCTAGCAAATAATAAATAAAAATTGCATTACATTACATTAGCAATGTATTTTTTAGCTAATGAAACAAATCAAAAATAGTCTAAAAGTAATATATAATTCAGACATACTGGATCCATGCCCATCATCTGTGCTTCTTGGAATTCTTTACTTCTAATGAAATTACGTCCGAGTGTTGCAGTTACTTTCGACATGACAGATGTTGTGTCTCTGTCCATCGTATGAAAACGTGGCTCCGGAAGATCACCGGTAAAACGAAGTATGGTGATCCATAAAGCTTGGGCAGCCTACAGAAAAATAACATTAAATCTATAAACATTTCTTCTAGTGCATAAACGAATGTTATGTTTGTAAATATTTGTCTAATTTGTTTAACTTACCAGTTGGTCTCCTTGCGTATGCAGAGGCAGTAAAGGATGTTTCAATGGCTTCTTAGAGTACTGGTGCGTGATATTACCCTGAAAATACGTAGCTGCAAACTTTTGAAATTTAAATTCGGATAAATCTTCCTCATCTTCCGAAGCAGTTTGAACCGGACTAATAATTTCTTGCTGATCAGCTTTAGGAGCTGGAAGATCCTGAAAAAGAAAAAATAAGATGTGCATTTGGATGTGCGAGTTTAAATAAAACATAATTTATACAATCAGGCATACAATAGTACAAATAAATAACTACTAACATTGAAAACGGAAGTTTCTCTGGCTGGCGTCGGTGCTTCGCTACTTGAATCGGGTAAGAAATCAAACATCGCTTCAACTAATTTACTATCGTCAACTGGCTCGTCTTGTTTCTTCGCCGCATCGTTAATCAAATTTTTCTTAATCTCCATCCTGCGTCTATCTTCAAGTTCCATTTCTATCTCTTTTCGTTCCAATTCTTGCATTCGTTCCTACAAGATTAATTATTAAACATATCAAATAAACTATTATCTAATATAATAGAATTTCATAATATTGCATATATATATATATATTGTATTTAATGGACGCACTCGATAATTTTGTTCAGCGATTTCTTTAGCTCTTTTGTTTCCTTGATCTTTCAATTCGCGTTCTTCTTTCTTCCGCAACCTCAATGCTTCAATGTGCAATCTATATTCGTATTTAATTTTTTTGTACCTTCTTTGTGCTATCAATCTTCTCACGTGCGCTTGAATCTTAACAATTGCCCATAATTTTTTACGGTACATTTTACGTACTAAATGACCTCTGGCACGCGCTTGAAGAGCTACTATATGTCCACGCAAATGTCGAAATCTATGGGAAAGTACTCGTGATCTTATGAGAGCTTGTAATCTCATATAGCCACTTTTCATAGATTTGTAACGGTGCCGTTGAGCGTAGCCTCTCCAATACTTTTGTATTATCATTGCAGCAGCTCGCATACGTATAAATCTTCTTCTATAAACCCATCCACGTATATTTCGTTGCAATATCAAAATTTTTCGCGTCAAGACACGATCGCGTTCTTGCTCCAAAAATAAATCGTGTGCATCCTTTAAAAATACTTTAGTGTGTCCTAATTGATAATCTGATCTTCCTAGAACTACATGGCAAATTTTTGAAGTAGCAGCTCGACAATCGACCTATTATAAAAACGCTTTTAGTCTCAATTCTTATAAATATATATATATATAAATGAAATGTGTATTAACAATATGATAATATTTTGAGTTATATACTTTATGCGCAGGTGGTACACCCGATATAAGGAATCTATATCTCTCAACGAATTCATGAAAGGAATGCCTGATTGGATATCCAGCTCTACGTATTCTAATTGTTTCCATCATTCCAGAGTATCTTAATTGTCGGCAACACAATCCTCTATCGAACATCTAACAATAAGATCATTTTCAATGATTCAAACAATGATTTTCAAGTTATAATAAATAGAATATTATTTTGATCAGATGCCGCCGCCGCTGCCGGGACGTACCATAGGTTTTTTATATTCGTTAGGTTTAATACATCTTATGAAAAAAGGCTGACAGCTGCATAAAGTTTTCATAAGGGAATCTAATGACTTTTTGAACTGAGTCGACAACGTTGGCGCCCTTTTTCTAGTTTCCGAACCCATGCCAATGTCCTCGATGAAGCACGTTTGTAAAAATTTATTTGAAGATATATGAATGAGTTGTAACAAATCAGCGCTAAACGTGTCTCTATTCTTTTCGAGAAAACTTCTAGTGTCGTAGAAAACAACACCTGCGAAATGGTTCAGTCCAAATGAAGTATTGATATCCGATTTTGGTTTCAAGTAATTTCTGTGTGTCCCATGAGTCTTATGAATCTTTGCTAACATCGTTTGGTCCGTTCCCTAAAAACACGTGTGTGTGTGTTTTAAGTATTATAATTATTAAGTGATTTACAATTAATTAAAACAAGTAAAAGGTAAAAAATACGTACTTTAGGAAACTTTGATTCTTCATCGATAAGTGCCATAATATTTAATTGTTTAATAGCTATTAAATCTAATGCATCTTGATTGTCGACGAATTCTATATGCTGCCAATTAATACCTTCGTGATTATATTCTTCTTGTTCCAGCTTAAAGATATGTTGTACGAAAAATTGTTGAAGGTTTTCATTCGCATAATTAATGCAAAATTGCTCAAAGCTATTGTGATTAAAATTTTCAAAACCAAATATATCAAGAACACCAATGGCACTGCGCGAAGTATTTTTCGGTCTGTAAATAGCTTCGTTTATTTTTTTCACAATATGTATAAACAATCGCCCATATATTCCTTTAACGAAAGCGTCTCTAATATCGACCGATTGTTCCCTTGACAACGTGGAAACCTATTTAATTAAATATATATATATATTATTAATGATGTAAACAAATTGAATCTTATTTCATTGTGGCTACCGTAAAACTTACTACAGTCTCGCCGTGAGCAAATATTGTTTTTCGTGTAAGAGCATCTATCAATGATTGTACTGGAACACCCAACAAATGTGCTACTCTCTGAACATTCGTCTGTTCTGGTATTTCGGTTGCGTCTAAATTATCTACAAGTCAATTAGAAAATGATAACTACTGGCGAAACAGAGAGAAAGAGATAACATTTTCTGAAATATTAAATTCATACCTACGACGGTAGCTCTGTATTTAATGTTTCCCATATGTAACAAAGCTGCGAGGAGCTTTAGAACCTCCCATATTTCTGAATCAGTAAACAATAATACTTTCATAGCTGATCTTATATCAGCAAATTCGGCAGCATCGTCTCTCCCCTCGCACGTTATACTCCCTCCCTAAATAATAATATTATATTTAATAAATATAATCAATCAACTTACTCTTGAAGATTTACTAATAAAAGCGCAAAAGAATTGTGTGTTACTGTGTTACACACTGTGTAACAACACTGTGTGTTACTTACTCCCGTTAGATACCTGTACGACGAGGCATCTTCAAGTTCTAGCTTTTGTTTTTCTTCCTTTGACAGTCCAGCCAGCATACAATAAAAAACATGATAATTCCTTTCGTCTAAGCTTTGAGACACGATGCGGGATTTTTCCAAAAGATATTGTTCTATCTTGGCACCTTCTATCACACCATGCTCGTTAAAATGAATATCTATATATTTACCGAAACGAGAGGAGTTATCGTTTCTCACAGTTTTCGCATTACCAAAAGCTAAAATAGAATATTATTAGTATAAAATAGATTATTTTGGATGTACCTTTTATAATCTAATCTAATAATATTTATATACCTCCTACCTTCTAATATCGGATTTGCTTCTAAGATCTGTTGTTCTATCCAAGAGTGCTTGCCACTGATTGCCGCTAAATATTGTAAAATTAATTTCGTACTCTCAGTCTTTCCTGCCCCGCTTTCGCCACTGTAAAACAATATTAATGTCAATACGTTACGGCGTCTTAACGTTACGGCGCCACACGTTAGTCACACGCAAAGAGATACCTAATTACTATACATTGATCTTGACCGTATCTGTTCATGTGTGCATAACTATTATCACCGATAGCAAATATGTGAGGCGGAAGTTCTCCAATTTTGCGATCCTTGTAGAGCTTTATTTGTTCCGCGGTGTAAATAGGCAATATCTGATATGGATTTACGGCAACCAATATGGAGCCGGTGTAAGTCTGTAACAAGTTTCAAAGTTTTATCAGTTTCATATTTGTTTTGTCCTCATTTAGTTTTAGACAATTAACAAGTCGAACGATTTATTAACGTACTATGAAGGAATGTATAAAATACCAATTACTAACATAAATGAGATTCTCATTGTAACGTATCAGCAAATTTCTCAAAATGCCAGCTTCATGGAGGTCTCCTAAACTGATCATATCTTCGACACCTTGCACTGACGTGGCGTGCATAGCCTTTATTCGTCTCTCCGGAGTCAGCCATTGTTCCTGTCGAAAATAAAGGTGAAAAATACAAAAGAGTTTCTTCAACAAAAGAACCTGTGAGAAGAAGAATATATAAAAGAATAATTCTAACTCTGTGTTCACACCTTATTATCGTCGTCCTTAACTTGGATCCGTCTACCTTCTGCCGAAATCACCCGTGCTCCAATCGCAACGTCAAATTCTCTTCCCGATATCGGTTCGATCCATATGTAATCTCCCTGAAAATCAACACATCAATATACAAAAATGAACAAAGAACAATAAATTCGCTTGTTAATTTGCAAATGCCTACGCGTCCACGCCACTCATCCATTTTTTTGTCTTCTTTATAAACCTGTTTACTTGAATTAATAGTAAATAT
This sequence comes from Polistes dominula, assembly GCF_049000335.1. Taxonomy (NCBI): domain Eukaryota; kingdom Metazoa; phylum Arthropoda; class Insecta; order Hymenoptera; family Vespidae; genus Polistes; species Polistes dominula. The sequence continues at coordinate 44,089 of NW_028301040.1, forward strand.
TAATTACTAAATACTAAAACTAATTCACACATGATAATGACAAGGGTGTAGAGGAAATTACGCTTATATGTTATAACGTTGAATGCAGCTATTAACTACCTTATAGCTAGAGGTAGGTAGTAGTTGTTGCTGCTGCTTCTAATTCGAAGAATTATCAATTGTGAATTATTATCATTGTTCTTGTCTTGCTAAAGAAAAAAAATAACGATAAACTCTTTATCGCTAAAGCTTTTGGTCTTTATCAAAAAGTGATCAAACACAAAGAGAGGAGAGAAAAGGGCGAAGGAAGAAGCATCATATGATAACAAGTTTGATTTAACACGATTTTTGTATCGAGCGAGTTAAGAGTTAAAGAGTTTCAACAGTTATTTATTGAAAACAAATAGAGAAAAAACATAAGATACAAATTGGAAGGTACGAATTAAAGGCACGAATCAAAGGCACGAATCAAAGGCACGTCCGGCAGACGACTCCTCGTACCGTTAGACGACAGCTAGCTAGACAGACAGCTAGATCGTTCGTGCGAACGATTCCGAGGTGGTGTTGTACAGGGCATTAGCGCGGTAGTAAAGGACCGTTAACTATGCCTAATTAACCAATCGCGCTTTTCTATAGGTATCTTTCTATATGTTTTTCAAAAAGATACAGATATTTTCTTACTTCTCCTGTTCAAAACTTTGTTTTATTTTTGTTTATATTATCTTCTCGTTTCGACGATTCATCGATTTATCATTAAGAATGGTAAACTTAAATAATAAAACAAAAGGAAGATCTTACCCGCGTAACGATGACCATCTCTTAAGTCGTGGTTGTCGGCACTCCACCTAAAGCAAGACAAATATTATCATTTCTATTTCTTTTGAATATCTATATATGCGTTATGAAGAAACTGAGTCAAACCGCGGAGTCAAACCGCGAAGCAAAAGCATCGGAAACGTAAATATAGGTTCTGTGATAAACTATAGCGACCGTCTACATTTTACTTCAAGGATCATACTAAGGATGATAATTTGATTGCGATTACGATCGTTTATTTTTCTTCTTTTTCTTCTTTTTCTTCTTTTTCTTCTTTATTTCTGTTATCTTATAACACCGAGTTGAATAAATTGTCTCATTGTCAAAAAAAAGATTGCATTAATAATCATCGAGTAAACGTGTGTGATTGGATTGACTAGTTTGGGATGTACCAAAAATGTTATAAATATGTATAACACATATGCATGTGCGTAGAGGAAAATTAAAGCTAAGAAAAGTCATTCTTGCATACGTCGACGATCTCTGCTTGATCACCGTTACACAGTGGAAGCAGCATAAACCTGTTTGTAAAAGTGGGTTAGAGTAGTTCGTGCTGCCAAGCCATACGGATCCACGCCAGGATCCACTAAGAATCCTCTCGATCTGATCGATCTTTTTCTTCTCGATGGATGTAATAGATTTCAAACGAAAATTGCGGCGGCGGTGGCGGCGGCGACGCTTATCCAAGCGTAAAAATGTAATCCCAATGGAATCGCGTTCATCACTCAATGAGGAGAAATATCACGCTCGATTCGTTTCTAAAAGAATGTTTGTTCGGTGTACGACGATGAAATGTCAATTTTAGGTTTTGATAGTTCCATAACAGTGAACGAATTTCTGTCGAACGCTGTTTTGAAAACGGGACAATGGCAACATACAAAACTCATTTGAAATCAACTATTTTATTTATGCATATAAAGAGAATTATTGTTACTGTTAGTTAAAAACTACATGGTCACGCAAACGCGTAGATGAGCTTAATGAAAAATATTATTATAAGATCGAGTGTGTTTTGTTATGTATTGTTGACTATTTCGAAGGAGATAAATATAGGAGATAAATAGGTTTGTCGAATCTTTGAATCGACATGTGCGTATTTTAATTCAATCTCTCGATTTGTCAAAAGTAGGTTAAGCGGCGACAACAGCAATCTGTGTTTACATGCCGAGCTCGAATATCCCCGTAAGACATTCAAAGTATAGGTAGTATATGTAAGTATGTCCCGTTGTTACGTTTATACTTCGCGCCTTTCCGTAAACTTTTACTGCCGGCGGCTGCGCGCTATGCTTTCTCGTCGACTACTGTCTCTTATTGTATAGAAATAAACCATAAATACGTAAATATAAATAAAAATAATCATTCAAATGTCAATAGATATTTCTAATGTAAATATTATTAAGCACATGAATTTCGATGTCGAAATATAACAAGAAGCAATATCTTGATGGTTTCATTCATCTACGTTTCTTATACATACGTTTGTTATAATAATATATTGTATTATGCATTATGTATATTACATTATTAGCGCAAAGTGCCAGAGAGTTTCACTATGAACTTGAATTAAGGAAAGTATAGGGGAGTCGCAGTCATTGACTTTGAAAGTATCTAACGAGCGAGCGAGCGAGCGGTCAGTACCGTGTGCAGGAGACTTTAACGGGCGATCAAACAACGACGCGTAACCAAAAACATACATTACGATCTCAACTACTACGTGACTTTCCAACTATGACCTTGATCGTATTTCGAGAGTACATTTGCCTTAAATACTTATCTTTATATACACATTTATATTTGATATTGAAGAATATGTCGGTCAAGAATGCACGAGCTCAATCTCAACTTCAAAAAATGATGTCTCTTTTGTAAAAAATACATAGGTGCCATCGGATATAGCCGCCGCCATTGCAATCCGCATATACATATACTACAACAACGGGTGTCGTTGAAAATATATTTATACTAATTCTTTATACGCATGGCAATTCAAAAAGAGATAAAAAGATACGCGTACGCTAAGTGTTTGCTTCTTTCTTCATGAATCATCCCTACTTTCCTCTTCTTCTGTTGTTACTCGAATAAAACCGAGATTTCGCACTTTCCACGTAAATAGAAACTATAGATCGACGAATCGGAAGACAACAACACAAGGATCGTGCATCATCGATTAATCAGTGAGTGATGTCATGCGAACAAAAAATCAAATCAAGATGTACGTTTAAACGATTATACACGTATAAAGTACGTATCGTACACTCGTAATCGCGAACACTCTATGAGAATCGGTAATTTAAATTATTGAGTTTATTTTCGTGTAATAACTGTATTCAAAACATATGCAACATACAGAAATCCGCAATCTATTATTATGTCATATAACAGAACTTTGGGAAGTCATATGACAACAATCAAAGTTTAACAGTGAATTTCAAAGAAGACGATACGTCCAATTTATACTCCATATCAATAGTTTTTAAGCAAAAATCTAATAAGCGTATATGTATAAAGTAACTCTCGAGGTAATCGATCGCCAAATGGATTTTACAAATTTGACAACAAAAACACTGATTATCTCTCTCAATCGTATTATTACGTTTCTCTTCGAGAAGAAAGAAATATTTCATTTTTGTTATTAAGACAAATTGCTTTTATAAATAATAATCAAAACCTCGAACTCTAAAGTAACGACAAAGATTTGTTTAATTCTTTTTTGAAAAATTTCCTTTTCCTTAGGAACACGATATGTGTGACAAGAGCAAATTATTCCTTTTTCACAAAAATTAACTTCCACTTGGCGTCATAAATGTTGTTCGTCATAAATCATACAAATATGCAATAAAAAACGACAGACTGAGAGAGAGAGAGAGAGAGAGAGAGAGAGAGAGCGAGAGAGCGAGAGAGAGAGGGAGAAAGAAAAAAAGGCTTGTCATACCGCCATAGATCTTCGTTCGATAATTCTCACAAGGACGCGTTAGCACGAAAGATCTAACAATAAAAAAACGTGTACGTATGTCGGAGAATGCCAACAAAGTTCAAATTTCTTATAAAAATTTACATGAAGGATGTGCAATTTGTTGTACAAGTTTTACATTGTCGCATTCAAAATGAACGAATTTGTTCGTTCCGCATCACGAACGTGGCTATTTTTTCCCTTGTACATACGTGGCGGCGAAGTATAGGAAGAAGTGAGAGCTAATGCAAGAGTAATAACAGAGATAGTTGCTTGCTTGCTTGCTTGCTTGGATAGATAGTTAATATAAAGAAAGAAAGAAAGAAAGAGAGAGACAATATTGTCTCGCGTATTGTATTTCAGTTAAGTTAATTACCTTGCGCGAGTAACGATAAGCACGGCGAAAGCAGGTCTCTCTCTCTGCTAGAAGTCGTCGGTGCGCTCCATTAAACTGCACTGCACTGCACTTAACGTGGACCGGCGCGAAACACGCTTTTCATGTCCGAAAGAACTCGATCGGCAGAACACACCAGGTATAAACGAAAGCTTAACAAACGCGCGAAAACTACTTGTTTTCGCTTATCTTTTTTTTATACGACAGGTTACAGGTGCGTCGCGAGTAGAGTGAATAGAAAAGAAAAAAGAAACTTTAAAAGTTTCTTGGATGAAGTGTGCGCGCGAAACAGGACAAAAGAGACAAGTGTGGGAAAATAGAAAGTAAATTAATAGAAAAGTTGAAAAAGTATACGTTTTACAAATGTAAAATTGATGAATATGACGACGACGACGACGACGACGAAGAAGAAGAAGATGATCCAAAGGACGGAGACAGCCGTGGCTCGTTCCGAAGGATGGGCCACGGTGCTTCTGACCGGCACGTAAAATAACGCAACCACTCTCGGCTACCTTCGGCACGGTTCGGGCGTAGCCAGGTGGAAGGCGGATTATGGAAGAGGTGGAAAAGTAGCAACGGTATGAATCGTGTATAGAAATGATAAACTAGTCAAATCTACAACATATGTCTACGAAAGGTTAAATCGTTTGTCGCAATCTTCCTCGCGCGTCCTATCTTTTATTTCTTTCTATTTATTTTTCACTCTTTGCTGAATTTTCTAAATGCATTGTTTTTTTATCTATAAACCTTGTCTTTTTACTTCATTTTTTCATTGCGTTACGGTAACTTTCGTCCGATGGAAATGATCAATTTGGAATTTCATTCGTTATTTGTCATTGACATTTTATAGAGAACGTAATGGTTCCTTTACACATCATCCTACTTTCGCGTATTTAGGAATATTAATTCTTTATAAAAGAACGATCAAGAACGTGTCTTAATCGTATATTAATGAAAAAAAAATAAACGATATTATCATTAACGTTGAAAATATATTTTTTACTTCATTTTTAATCGGTTTATACCAATTTATATACGCGATTGGATGTATACACAGATTTGTTTCATTCTTTACAGTATTATAATATACATACTGATGCATAAAGTTGATGTCAAAATACAACGATCGCATTACCAACTATGTGTATTATTATAAAGTAACACATTCATTCAACGTAATATGAAATGCGTATTTATGTAACGAGAATACTTTTGATCTGAAAAAGTTCAGGTAGTATACATTGCTTTAGTGATAATTGTCATTTTCTTAAGCGATTAATCAAATATGTTGCCTAAGGGATGCAGCAGTTAAAAAATGTTCATCAAAGAATCATATAATAAACATAGACTTAGTTAAATTATCTTACGAATGTACATATTTGTACATATGGTACTTTTAAAAGCTTCATAGGTAATACTTAATATACAGCAATTTTTTTCTTCTAAATAACATAATTACATTAGTCAATTAATAGCATTTGTTGTTATATATATACATATAACAAAAGTAGCATTTATATATATTTATATATATATATATATATAAAAAGCACTTATAATTTTTTTAATTCTTATTACATTCTTCGTTAACATACAAAATATTGATGATATCATGTAGAGATACCATTAATGACCTCGACAAAACGATTATAATTAAATGCTTTAACGTAATTTGATTGAACTTCAAAATACAATCAATTTAGAAGAAGATTAACAACAAAGACAATAATATGTCTTCTAAAAAAAGTTGTAATAATTTGTATAATAGAATAATATACTTCTTATCGTAACCATTTATACTCAAATTTCAATATGAAAGTCAATAGTCCTTATTTTAAAATTTAGTTTAATGACCATTTTTTACTTTCAGGTACGAGACAAGCATATAGATAATTGATGAATAATCAATTAGAAGAAAAATAGTATGAAAGGTTTAATGTAATGATATAACACATACATTGAATCCTTAACATACATATAACATTACATGAATCTCTAATATTAAGATTTTTATGTCATTTTGTTGACATATATATTTTGTTATTACGATTTTTGCATAACAATTTATGACACCTAGTTTTATGGAAGCACGAGAGAGAAGACTATTGTGTCTATAAAATAGTAAGTTTTAGAAACTATCATGAGTTTTGGAAGGATGTGATGCTTATTGTTTTTTCATCTTTCATGCTGAAATAAGTGAATTTATGACTACTAAATGAAAAGACGAAGGAAGGCAGACATGGTCAGAAAAGAAGTAAAAATCATTTAAACAAGAAATTATACATTGTTGCCTAATAATCATATCGGTGAAAAGCAAAGTTTTGATAAAAAGTATTAGTTATTTAAACGAACGAACATTCATTGATTGATAAAATACTCTGCATAATTTATTTTGAAACATATTTTGCTTTTCTATATATAATAATATAACATAACAATAATTAATATAACAGCCATAGTTCATAAAATGTATATATAGAATGACTAGGAGTTATTAAAATATCATAAATCTTGTGACTTTTTAAACATTATATCTCTCTGTGTGACAAATATTCATATAAAATATCAAAAATAAGAATTTTAAAATAAACATTTTAAAATATATATATATATATATATATAGATAGATAGATAGATATAGATACAATAGAAGGATACATATGCTTTACCTCCACATAAAATATATGAAATATATTTTCTAAACCGATCAACAACAAAATACGTATGATATAGCCATATTTTACAGTTTATATATTGGTAAGGTACATTGCTGGAGGATATGTACCTTGGAAAAAGAATTTGAATTAGAAAAATATTGAAGAATTAATATTAATATTAATATTAATATTAATATTAATAGTCTCACTTTCTGTCTATATTTGTCTGCCTCTCCTCCCGCTTTTCTCTTTTCCATTTCGGTTGTGCCATGTGTACCTCGGCATCATCATATTTTACCTGAGGTATTAAAGTATTGTTTCTTGAAAATAACTTTATCATTATCCCAAAAATAGATAGATCGTTTATAATTTTAGTCTTTTCTTTTCCAATTAATTGCATCGAGTCCCTCTACTTTATATGAGAAAATATATTCACATCTATTGCTGCTTGTTTTATAAATATACAAGGAATACATGAGTATTTGGTGCAAAGAAGTATCGATGACTTGAATTTTTAAAAACTATCATTACAATTCTACTTTGTGTAATTAAGTTTGCAATATTATTTCATTATTTCCATAAAGAAAAATCTACATTACACAAAGTATATGTGGTGAAATTGTAATTAGAAATAATAACATAATCACAAAAATACGCTGTGGATAGCACATTTTTGAACATGGTTTAAAGGTGATAACAGTTTTTCCGTATCATATAATTTGATTTGTTTGGAAAAAGCATATATACTTGCAAGTTCACTGAAGCAGTGCAGAAATATCCCATATTTTAATTAAGCGGTCCTGACCGATGGTCAGTAATCTTCGACGTGGAGCATCTAAATCCATTCCAATAATACTATGTTTCGCGTCGTGAAACGATGCGAGAGATGTTTGGCTATGCAAATAAATATGTATACAATACATGTATAAGAGTTAATTGCAATGGTATACTATACTATACTATACTATAGTATAGTATAGTATACTAGATAATACCTACTTGGCAGCTTTAAGTTGAATATGGCATGGATCGCACACTCGAACTTCAAACTCAAATCCCATGGATGGGATCGGTGTCCTTTGAGAGGTGCAACGAGCGCACAGAGCACGTCCGCAATGACGACAATGATGCTGTCTTAGCCCTATTTGACGCTGATCCATCATTGCTTTTATATTCCAGAAAAATGGCCTACCGCAAGCCTATACGTGATCCAAATTCTACATGTAATCTATGATCATCGCACATAATAAATTTATATTAATCAGACAAGATTAAATAATATACGAACGTACTTGACACGTGTCAGATTCAACCCAAGGTGCAGTTTCTCTCCTATTTGCAGCCATATCCCAACAAACAATTACGGCATCTTCTCCTCCGGATATTAATATACGTTCCGTGCTCGCATAACAAAGTGCTGTTACTTTGTTGCTGAAAAATAATAGTCATTATAGGCCAAAAAAAGAATAAAAATGAAATCTTATTATATTATATAACACGCGTGTTACGATAAAACTACTTAAAATAATTCACACATTGTCCTATCTTATGTATTAGAGTTACTTTAGCTTACTGATGGCCTTGAAGTTCATATGCTGTGCCTTGACGTCCTCCGATATCCCACACTATAATACTTTGATCAAAACTCCCAGAAAACAAAAGCTGCTTCTCCGAGTCCCATGCTAAAGTATGAATACTTCCAGTATGAGCTTTCAGCATAGTAATGAATGTAACACCGTTAGCATCCAATTTTAGCATTGCTATTTGTCCAGAATAATCTCCCACAAAAGCGTGTTTAGATTGCGCATCAAATCTGAATTAGTTAAGCCGATATACCGATTATTATCAATGACAAACTGCCTTTTACTGTTTTAACTGTTTTAACTGTTTTAACTGTCTTTTACTTTAAAGAGCACAGTCTCTTTGTAAAAAGGATACTGTAGAGCGGTGTACCATGCATCCGTTTGATACGATCCTAATTTCCTTCCGGTATTGGAACAATGTAATTGAAATAACTTATCACGACCTATGCTCAATACCCATTCGCAATTAGGAGCGTATATAACTCCAGAAACTCTTGCTTGATGAGCTAAATATTCACGCATACCAGTCATACGATTATAATCTTGTTCCAAAAGAAATTCCTAAAATAATGATAATAGCGTTTTAAAATATTATTAGTTCAAAAAAAAAAAAAAAGACATTCTCCTAAATCCATTTTGGATGGTATCGCATACATTTATACTTCCATTTTCAAGTCCAACAAACAATTGGCGCGTTTCTACGGAATAATGCATAGAAGTAGCACCAACAGGCATGTACTGACAAACACTTGGCCAATATTGCCCAGAGTCTCGTTTTAGCCATACTCTAACAGTTCTGCAAAAAAGCAGAATATATTTATATATATATATATATACACCTTATCTTATAAGAAAGACATTATATATATGTATATTTGAAATAATGAAGAATATTTTGTAATGCACCGAAATGAAAACGCATTGAAAAAAAGAAAAATGAGGAAATAAGAAATAGGTGAAGGTGAAGGTGAAGGTGAAGGTGAAGAATAAAATGGTGGAAAATAATAAAATAATAGGAGCGAGAGGTAATTAAATAAAGCGTATTATAATATAGGCGAGAGGGACAGATAAGTTATCATTGTGTAAAACGTCACATACCTGTCATCGCAAACGCTAATTACCCCGTCTTCCCGCGGGATGATAATAGCCGCGTTAACATCGTCGTTACATCCTTCTAATTTTGACAAAAGTACGGGCTTGCGACTGGAACTAAACTTATCATGATTCCTTCCGGTTGTAGGTTTTATTTCTGCTGCCATTTCAAAATCAAAGTAGTAACCTTAGAAATGCGAATGTCATTTGACAGTTGCCGGACTTCGACGTTATTCACAGTTTATGAATCGTCAGAAAGTTGGCTGTTGGAGGATCAAATTCGAAAGTACGCGACAGCAGAGATTCTGTCGATAGAAAATGACATTACTTTCGTAGGATAATCGATCGGTAAAGTAAATTACATTCTAATCGACGGTACGATCGGTATTCTTTCCTAGGCGGGAAAATATAAATCGAGAAATGATATATGTATCTTAGCAGCAATAAGAAAGTAAAAAATGTGAGAAATAATATTTCTCATTAAATGACTTAATTCAATGGCTTAATTCTTCGATATCAATTGTATGTCAATGATATGCAATTCTCTCAATACTCTTCCTTTTTATTCGAGAATAAATTCTTATCTTCCACCTGTTCATACATACGTGAACTAGGTGGGATTAGTTTATCGAAGAATTGCCATCATGTGCTACGATCCAACCAGAGAATACGATTTGGCATGGCGGCAAAGAACCTGTTCTGTTTAGTTCACTTCAACTTGTTGTCACAATAAGTAGTGATTATCATGACTGGTTTTTTCACTTACGTAACTTATTCCTATCAAAGTGAATATTTTCTATGAATCGTATCAGCCAGAGTCGTGGTGGAGTCATCGTGATTAAGATTTCAAACAAAATTAACGCCAAAGTTGAATAGAAATACGTGAAAAGGAGTGTAGGATATTAGAGTTTGGCAGTTGCGATTAAACACCGGCCGAACGTAAACGAACGAAACGTAAACAATCACCATGGCAAAGTACGACAGAATTACGTAATCGTAGTATTATCTAATTATAACAGAACACGACTAATTTTAATTCAATGATAAGGTCTCTTGTCGCTCGTTTTTGACATGTCGTCATAGTATGAATGGTTTTCTTTCTCTTTCTTTCTTATTTGCTCCATGTGCGTACGTGCGTGCGTGCGTGTGTGTATCTGTTGTGTTATTATTTTTCTCTGATTATGTCTCTCTTTAAATCTTTAATATTTATTAAAGAAAATGGTGACTTTAAACTCGTGTGAGTGATACACTGATACAGTGATGTAGCGATAGCTGACACTTGGTCATGGCTTTACTAATAAATAAATATTTCTTACACACACACACACACACACACACACACGCACGCGCGCGTAGTATAATGTTATATAAAAATGAACAAGTAGACAAAAACTTGCAATACTAGTTTTCTAATGAGTTTAATCATACTAACGTTTGAATCATTTTTTATTCGCAGGGAAATGATGATAGTATTCGTTTTTGACACATCAAGATGTTGTAAAGAAGAAGATGATCCTGGAGAAGCAGTTATGTACTTTCATCCGGCATGGGTATCACCTACCCAAAGACTCGCTTTAGCAGGCCAATTAATGGGTATTAATCAATTCTTAGCAACATCATTTTCTCCACCACATTCAATTTGCTTACAAGGTGGAAAATTTGTTTTTAAAAAAGTTTGGTCAATATATTTTGGTAAGTTATTACTAACTAATTAATCTTAACTTGACTTCTCGCTCTCTTTCTCTCTCTCTCAAGTATTCTTCGAATATTATTTGTCAAGTGTCAATAATCCGTAATTATATGATTTTAGGCAGTAGGAACGGACAGAAATATACATGATTGGGTTTTAGAAAGAAGAGCAAATACCTTAGAATCAATATTGACGTTTTTTCACTGCGATCTCGTCAAAATATCCGAATCTTTCAACAATGATAGAAACAAATTTACTGAAAAGCTATATCAAATGTTTGAAACTTATTTACCAATTCTTCAATACAGTGCCAATTTATTTTCTAATATCCCTGTTATTAAACTTCCAAAGGTTATATGAATTGAATCAAATCAATTTTTATGAAACAATTTGTTTTTTTTTTTTTTTTATAATAGTCTACAAAATCTCATGTATATTATTCTCATGTGTATATTTTCAATTTACAGAGTGCCAGTAATATATTTTTGGAAGCAATACAAATTTTACAGTATTGCCAAGAGACTAATGGAATAATGGGTGGTGCTCTATTTTACAATAACAAGTAAAGGAAAGAATAAAATATTATTTTCCAATAGAAATGGTAGAAATAATAATAATAATAATAATATTCTTAATATCCTTATTCTAGGGTAGTTGCTACACAATTAAGCGCAGATTTAACTAAACAAATAGTTATCATGGATCCATATAGAATAAAGGTATAGTATCGTATATGCATTTCAACATATTTACCTTAGAATATTCTAAGGTTCTAGAGTTAATTAGAATGAACTTGAATATTTGTTCATCAGGCGCCCGCAGAGAGAGTAGATACAGAATTTCATTTGCCTGTAGGAGTTCAATTGCTACGAGTATACATAAAAGAAAAACAATATACTGAATTAATGCAGGAGGCAAATAACGAACGTTACTTCAATTCTTATTTGGATTCTATGGCACAGAAATTGTCTTCTCAGAAAAAGGTATTCTATTAAATTTCAATATTTTTATTCTAATAATATATATGTTTCTATGCGACTATATTTGTAGAGCATGCGTAAGAACAGTATGAAAGAAGCACACATGTCTGGACCAAAACGCGACATGTCACGAATTTTTACGGTACCTGAAGAAGGAGAGTTAGAACCAATGCATTGTAATAATGGTACGACCAGTATTTCTTCTCTTCCTATCACTGTGTATAGTTCACCGGTGAAGTCTAAGCAAGAATATAAAATAGAACCTAATGAATATACGACAAATCCACAAACACCAAGTGTATGTTCTACACCTCTGAAAGATGTAAATAGAGTGCTACATGGATCGGCAGTTTTAATATGCAATATGAACGATAGTGCTGATATTTCGAGAGAAAAGCAAGAAGAAAAGCAAGAAGAAAAGCAAGAAGAAAAAGAAGAAAAGCAAGAAGAAAAAGAATCGAAAGAAATAATGGAAGAAAATATGGATGACATTCCAGATGTGGTCAAAGAAGCGCTTCGTTGTAAACATTTAAATAAACTAAAGAATAATCCTTCTGCCAGAAGAAAATCATGGAGAAGCAAAGATCCGATAAAAAAAGCTTAAGCACATCCGATGTAGACATTTGTTTGGATAAAATTTCATCTGACATTCCACTTAGAACGTATACATTAGGATTACCAAATTTAAATAAAAATGTGCATGTTCATTGCGACATGGATATGTTGACTAGTAAATTATTGGCAGAAAAAAACATTTTCCATACGATAACTGATCCGTGTTATCCAGTATTTCGTTCCGATGGATTACCTGTTTCGCAAGCATTATACGAACAATACATAGCTTCGCATTACGAGGAACTTCAAGATAATAGCGTAACAATAAATGATTACATAGACAATCGTTTTCTTCATTTACCCGATTCATTAGAATCATCGAATATAGCATCTACTAATGCATGCAATGAAAATGCTAGCGGAGATTTGAAGAAAGATGAAATTACTGCAATTTGCAATGCAAAAGTTGATAACAAAAGTAAACAACAAGAATTTAATAGGAAAGGTATGAGTTTACCTTTGAAACCGCTAAATATTTTGGATAGTGATGATAAATGTAAATCCGAATCTGAATGTAATAACGAATTGAATTTTTTGCAAAAAAGAAAATTAGAAGGATTACAATTAACGCCTCTTATGTCTAAATTGACCTTACTTGCCGATGAACGAACCAGTGGTTTTTGCAGCAAAGAAACAACACCTAGCGAATTTCGTGATATATTTGGATTTTCTTCTACGACAAATCAATTACTGAAACAAAAATTAGAAGCGGTAAGTAAGAAGGAAACGGATAAAGAGAATGAAAGTAAATCTGATGAAAGTGAATGCTTCGGTGCTACTAAAGATGAAAGTAATATAGTACAAATAGAATTGTTCCTATGTGGACATCAAAATATGGTATTGGTTTTATTAATGGAAAATGGGACTGCTAACAATCCAGACTTGATACATTCTCTTGTGAGTGACTAGAGAGAATTTTATATTCTTCCTTTAATTGATTTCCGTTCGTTTATTTATTCATCATATTTCATTATTTTCATTATTTTCATTATAGTGGCAGACTTGCATAAAAACACTTGGACGACTCGAATTTCAATTACAACAATGTTTAGATCCACTTCCGTCAAACGAAAATAAAGAATTATATAGTATTTTGAGCGTCGATGCAGAATGGGATACGATTAATCGTTCTGGACTTTGGGGTGTCACAGAATTAGATATCGTATCGTGTCTTCACAATAGATTCAGACAAGCCAGTAATCTTACCGACGTTATCGTTCGGTGAGTTCAATCATTTCTCTATCGATTCCTTTAGCCTTTTTTTTGTATGGTTCAATAAGAGTCATTGTTTTACATTTACATTATTACATAGGACCGAAGATGCCGTCGTTTATGGTAATCAATGTGGACAAATAGAAGTGTTTTATCAACAAGCAGTAGCTCCAAATATATCAGGGGGCCTTCCAACGCCAGCAGATCTAATGGGAACTATATCTTTGAAAGCCAAACGTAGACTTGAAAGAGACCATGGAATTGTATTACTTTAAACTTTTGTTTTTTTACTTAATTAATGATTAATCTTTATTTATTGACGTTAAATAGAACCTCTCTCTCTCTCTCTCTCTCTCTCTCTCTCTCTCTCAAATTGATTTTATTAGACATTATGAGTAAATTCATCTGTCGAGTTATTAACATATCCGAAACCTAGCTTATTCATATAAAAATTTAACGAGTGATCTGATCTATAATAATATTATCGTTACATATTCACAACTATGTACAGACCATGATATAATATTTTGTGGAGAAAAAGAAAATGAAAGGAAACAAAGGAAAATAACAAATTAACAGTAATATATCTTGCTTAAAAAAAGTACTTCAATATTTTATTGATGAAAATAATGAAAAATATTTTCGGACATATATAAACTTTAAGTAGATATTTTTTAAATGAAATTTTTATAATTCAAAGATTTGTATATATGGGTAGTTTTAGTTTCTTTTGTTTTTTAAGTAAAATTAATTTCATACTGTTTGGATAATATCATTTTCCCCATTTTCTTACTGAGATAAAAGTTTGATATCATTAACCAGCAGTATTTGATAATTAAACTGCTATGAAACATTATTTTCTCAAGTATAACACAAATACTATAGTTTTGATACATATAAATAATGTGATTTATATCCATAATTGTTAACACATTCAGTAATATAACTGTAAAAGAGAGTTTGTCGAAAATGTAACGAAAAAGAGAAGTAAATATTAAAAGTGTCCTTATATCTCAGTTTCTACAACAACAACAACAACAACAACAACAAAATCATTTATAAGTCTATCAGCTACTTTCTTAAGCTTTTATCTTTCAAACTGAAATATGTAATGTTTACATAACAACGATAACTTAACTTACTTACTTATTTACTTATTTGTCTATGTTAATAGAACTTGTAATACCATTTGAAAAACTGAATTTAATTCACTTTTACAAGTTATTTCAGTTCAGTATGTATGATTGTATGTCATTCCATATGTATACGTAACAAACAATCGTAGGAGATATATATATTGTTTAAGTAGTCGAATAATATCACTCCAGAATTACATCTAATATTCATTCATTTGTACTCGTAATTGCAATATACTCGTAAATGCATAAAATTGCTGATATATACAGAATATTCAATAATTCAAGATATTAAATAACGGTTAATATAGGAGTATATAATAAGAATGATGAATAAGATGACTTATTCTTGCGTGCTATTACTTTAGCCACTAACGATCGTGCGTGGTTGGATCGGATCGTTATCGTTATATCGTTATATCGTTATTTTAGAGAACGTAGAACATAGAGAACATATTTTATTATTTATATGGTTAGGCATGGTTAATTTGTATAACATATTTTGTATAATTTATAATTTATGTAATAGATTAGAATAATGATACATACAAAATCTAGTATAACCATGTACTTATGTTTCTTATACATATGTTTAGTTCTTTTATTCTAATTAATGTCTATTATAAATGTATAAACATGAATGTATAAGAAAGTTTGTTCTTTTATTAGAGATGCAATGTACGTAGTACCATTAGACAATTAGATAAGAAATCTTAATTAATCGTATATCTTGATGATAGGAAAATAATTGTACTTGATTAATCGTACTTGAAAAAAAACTCAATTGTAGATATTCCGAATTAAGTTGTGATCATTTCGCTAGTACTAGTCGTTAGTACTTAAAACATGCTTTTTGTAATTTTAATCGTCGCATAGTCGTCTAGTCCTTTGAATGACTTTTTATAAAATGAAATATAGTCTTGCTTGCTAAATAATCTGCATTATATCATAGATATAACCAGACATTTATAAGTTTTTGTTCATTAATGTTTTAATTTAGTCAAGCAATTGAACAATAATAATCCCAAAAAAGGTCTATTTGATAGACTCGTTTGGCGCTAAAGATGATTCAAAATTTGGCGGGATTAATGAGAGGTGTTACGTCAGAAAAAGGCGCTGCAGTCGATTGGAAAAACTAATCTCGAAGTAGCCAATCAACGAACAGCGCAAGGCTGCGCAAAATTAATGCGCAAAGGCAAAGAGAATCGCGATCTCGCCGACTGTCAGTCAGTAATGAGTAACGAATGCTCTGTCAAAATATTTTTGAGCATCGCGGTATTTTTCGCGAGCGAACCTATCAACGTAGAATAGAATAGACATACAAGTGCGTAATTTGTAATCTTTATTTCTTGGCTTAAGACTTGTTACACGCGATAAGTATGATCAAAAGCGAGCGCTTTGACATTAGAAAAGCCGCGTAATACGAGCGCATATATCGCTATAAGAAGAATACACAGTATCCTATTCTATAATAAATTTCACCTTCCTTCTTAGAGCATTCAGAAAACAGTGAGGGGAAACAGTGAGGGAAACAGTGAGGGGGAAAAAGCGATTGTTTGCATTGTTTGCATTTTTTGCTAATTATATTAGGCGAGATCTAGAGAAAGACAGAAAGGGTAAGAGGGAAAAGATCTATAGACTCTTCCTTTTTCTTTCTGGAAATTCGTCTTTTCTCTTTCTTTACACCCCCCGCCACCGACCCCTACCGCTTACCAACAGTCGGACGTAACCTCTGCGTATTCCGTTCGCGTCCTGTTTCTACGCCGTCGTCATCGTCATCGTCATCGTCATCGTCGTCGTCGTCGTCGTCCATCAAGTTTTGTCTCCAGTAGAAAAGAAAAAGGCAAAGATCGAGCATCCGTCCATCGTAATGTCGTCGATATTAAGATCGTTTATATTCCGGTCCGTGTTCATACTCACATTCTTCTATACGTTACCGTCAATGTCATCTTTGGCGTGGTGCTAAAAATATGCAACTTTAAGGGAAGAGACAAACCACACGCGTTTACCCCACATCCTGAAAGTGTAAATCGACGTAGCACGAGCTGCGTGTGAAAGGAGAAAAGGCAAGTGGCGGTGGAGGTGTAGTGGTGGTGTAGTGGTGGTGGTGGTGGCGGTGGTGGTGGTGGAGGTGGAGGTGGAGGTGGAGGAAGAAGAGAAGAAGACGGCGCTGGAGGACACCTCGTGCGTGCTCGCTCCGAGCGGGTAACCGTCGGAGTACTAACTGTTTCCTCTTTGCAACTAGAAACTATCATCGGGGAAAAATGGCGGATCTAGAGGCGGTACTGGCAGACGTCAGCTATCTGATGGCTATGGAAAAGAGCAAGTGTACACCGGCTGCCCGCGCTAGCAAGAAGATCGTTCTGCCCGATCCTAGGTATTCCCTTCGACCCAATTTCTCTTTTCAATTTTGTCTTCCTTCGCACGATTATCTCTTCCTTGTAGCTCTCTAACACATCTTCCTTTACCCCTCCTCCTTTTACTCAGTCGCTCATTCACCTACTCTCTTGTTATCTCTCTCTCTCTCTCTCTCTCTTTATATATTACACACGTATATATATACGAGTATATATGTATATATCAATTTCTCATTCCCTCTCCCTCTCTCTCTCTCTCTCTCTCTCCCGTTTCTCGTCTATTTTTTTCTTTCTCCATGCTTGCTTACTCGCTCGCTCGCTCGCTCACTCACTCACTCATCCACCCACTCACCACCCTCTTGCTCGCAGAGACTCCTCACTGATTCAGGTTAAATAGACGAATGTAGGAACCAACAATACATGGCTAAGGTATATACCCATGGATACGTCGTGATGAGAGGAATACATTAAAAAAAGATCTTTCCATTTACGTTGTTCAATATACGTACATACGTCGATAGTTAAGACTTGAGGAATACATTTTCTTGCATCCTGTTTTTGCCATTTGCATATATCTTTAATTTTCTACTTTATTCCTCCTCGCCTATTTGAAATTTTCATTTGACTATTTATATATTGAAAAGCATTATTTGATTTTTTCCTTTATCAATCCAAGTATAACAAAGTATGAAATCAAATGTAAGAATTAGCAAGCTTAATAAATGATATTGTTATATAAGGAAAATAATGTAATAATAATAATAATAATAATAATAATAATAATAATAATAATATAATGTTTGTTTCAGCGTCAGAAGTGTAATGCACAAATATCTCGAGAAGAAGAGTGAAGTGAATTTCGACAAAATATTCAATCAAATGTTAGGTGCATATAATTATTTCATTTTCTATCTTTTCATTGACTTGATTGGATCTAAAAAAGATTTAAATTTATATAAAAAATGTTCTTCTCTCTCAGGTTATCTTTTATTCAAAGACTTCTGCGACAATGTGGCGGAGGAACCAATTCCACAACTCAGGTTTTACGAAGAGGTCTTTAGATTGCTCTACAAACAAAATGAAATTAATATTATCTGCTTGCATTTTAGCCTATCCTTGTATTCAACTTTACATTCATTTTGGTATTTATATATTTTAGATTAAAGGTTATGAAAAACTCGAATGTCCAGAAGAAAGGAGAAAAACTGCCAGAGAAATCTATGATAATTTTATCATGAAAGAATTGCTTGCGCACGCGCACGTAAATATATTTCCAATAAATACTAACTATTTATTTACAAAATATTCATTCTATATATTAATTACTCTTTACATTCCTTTTGCTTTTGCAGGAATACTCAACGGATGCTGTTGCTCACGTACACAAGTATCTTATGAAAAATGAGGTTCCCATTAATCTGTTTGAGGTATGTATATATTGCTTCCAAATTAAATATCTTATATTAAATGTGCACGAGAAAAATGATATTTCATTATTATTCGAATAACAATTAAAATAACGATCACATTATTATTATTATTATTATTATTATTATTCTAGCCTTACATAGAAGAAATTTTTAATCATTTACGTGGTGAACCATTTAAAAA
The DNA here is from genome assembly GCF_049000335.1 of Polistes dominula. Classification (NCBI taxonomy): domain Eukaryota; kingdom Metazoa; phylum Arthropoda; class Insecta; order Hymenoptera; family Vespidae; genus Polistes; species Polistes dominula. Next base: position 63,161 of record NW_028301040.1, read on the forward strand.
GTTCTTGGAAAGGTAAGTGTTGTTGTTGTTGTTGTTGTTTAGATTTCAGATTTTATTTAAGATATTTTAATTGATCTAATTGATGCGCATTTTTAGTGATAAATACACTCGTTTTTGTCAGTGGAAAAATCTGGAATTAAACATTCAGGTATAGTTCAGGTGTTTCTGTCAAATTCTGTCATTTATATTTGTAAATCAATATTGATAAATTTGATCTTAAAAAAAAAAAAAGAAAAACAAAATGTCTATTTTTGCAGCTGACAATGAACGATTTCAGCGTACATCGAATTATAGGAAGAGGCGGATTTGGTGAAGTTTATGGTTGTCGAAAAGCAGATACTGGAAAAATGTATGCTATGAAGTGCCTCGATAAAAAGCGTATTAAAATGAAACAGGGTGAAACATTGGCACTTAACGAAAGGATAATGCTCTCTCTAGTCAGTACTGGGGTAAGAATTGCTATAGGAACATACTAAGAATGTAGTAGTGAAAGACTAAGATATAGAAAGGCTATAATTTGATGATTTTCATATCTTTTAGGTGGATTGCCCATTTATAGTATGTATGACATACGCATTTCACACACCAGATAAATTGTGTTTTATATTGGATTTAATGAATGGCGGTGATTTACATTATCATTTAAGTCAACATGGTGTATTTAACGAGCTGGAAATGAAATTCTATGCAGCCGAAGTAATTCTCGGTTTGGAGCACATGCACCGCAGATATATAGTATATCGCGATTTAAAGCCAGCAAATATTCTCTTAGACGAACACGGACATGTAAGAATATCAGATTTAGGATTAGCATGTGACTTTTCGAAAAAGAAACCTCACGCAAGCGTGTAAGTATATATATATATATGTATATTACGATATAAGAGTATTATATATGGCAATTTAATGGAGCATCTTGAAACGTAATTAATAGCAATCATCTTTCAGAGGTACACATGGATATATGGCACCGGAAGTCCTTTCGAAAGGAACACCCTATGATTCCAGTGCGGACTGGTTTTCCTTTGGATGTATGCTTTATAAACTTTTGAAAGGACATAGTCCTTTCAGACAACATAAAACTAAGGACAAACATGAGATCGATCGAATGACTCTCACTATGGTGAGATCTACACTTTCGTTCAAACTTCGAATTATTTTAAATGAAATAATGTATATTTATCATTATTTCAGAATGTTGAATTACCTGAAACATTCTCAAGAGAACTGCGATCGCTTTTAGAAGGTTTACTACAAAGGGACATCAACAACAGACTTGGATGTCGTGGAGGAGGAGCAGATGAATTAAAGGCGCATCCATTTTTCAACGGGATAGATTGGCAACAGGTTTACTTGCAAAAATATACACCACCTTTAATACCACCCCGTGGGGAAGTGAATGCTGCTGATGCTTTCGACATTGGTTCCTTCGACGAGGAAGACACTAAAGGCATTAAATTAACAGATGCTGATCAAGATCTATATAAAAATTTTCCTCTTGTTATTTCTGAAAGATGGCAAGCTGAAGTAGCCGAAACAGTTTTCGAGACGATTAATAATGAAGCAGATAAGGTATGTCGTCATTGTGTCGTCATTATGTCGTCGAATTGTTCTTTTTCCTTATATGATTTGACTAAATTGCTTGCTTGCTTGCTTGCTTACTTGCTTGCTTGCTTGCTTGCAGGTGGAAAACAAGAAGAAATCGAAACAAAAGCTACGATTTGATATCGATGATGAAAAAGGTGAACATTTCTTTGCATTTCATTGCGTTATCAATTGTTCATTTTATATTTAACAATGACATTTTAATTATTATTTCAGGCTCTGATTGTATTTTACATGGATACATCAAAAAGTTGGGAGGTCCTTTTGCTAGCGCTTGGCAAACGCGCTATGCCAAGTTATATCCGAATCGATTAGAGCTGCATCCAGAATCTGCTACGAAACCTGAACTCGTCTTCTTAGATCAGGTTGATATTTCATTACAAATAGTATTATTTATATTTGTTCTACACAATTAAATCGAATTAAACAAATGTGTTGTATGGACTTTCCAGATAGAAGAAGTGGGAGCTGACCTACAGCATGTCAAAGGAGAACAATGTATCGTTGTTCGTACAAAGGATGCCAAAATTGTACTTACAAATCCTGTAAGTGAAAATAAACTTATTCAATTGAACGGATCGTTTTTTTATCCTTTAACGTATTAACAAATATTTGTCTTTATAGGACGAGATAAGTTTAAAAGAGTGGGCACTGTCGTTAAGATCGGCACACAAATGTTCGATGGAGATGCTTGGTAATATGGCAAGAAAAGCCGGCAAGATTTATGGGACTGAACGTGACGCCGTGATTCCGGCAATGCAGCGATCAACGAATGGCAACTAGCCCATTATTACTATGTGTGCATCGACATACTCCAGTCCCACTGCCCCGCAGCAACAGCAGCAGCGACTTTTTTTATACTAAGAGTAAGAGATAATGACAAAGAAGAATAACATAAGGAAAAAGAAAACAAAAAAACAGGAGAAACTAGAACGGGCACGACGTTACCTTAGAAGAGCTCGTTGTTGGATTTTCTGAAATTTCAAAATGAGACATCTTTCCCATCTCACTTTCCAATCCCTAGCCCTATTAGCCCCCCCCCCCCAACTAATGCCCCCAACTTATGCCCTCATCTCAATTCCGATATACCGTATATATATATATACGGACGATATAAATCGCGTTCGCGTTCGCGTTCCAAAAAAAGAAGTTCCCTTGTATGGCGGTTAGCATCGCACTGTATAGAGACTCTAGAAAGTAGTGTCGTTTAATAACATACAAGGGCTGAGAGTGAGTCCATACCTAGACTTGGGCGTTCTAGTTTATTTGTTCGGATGTATAGTGCACGTCATTATATTTGTACGTTAGCTCTCTATGTGCAACGTGACGTAGCAAACTAGCGACCGAAATCATCGACACGCGCAATAGCATACGAAGATTGGTGATATGATTATGATAATGATGATAATGATGATGATGGTGATGATGATGATGATGATGATGATGATGATGATGAGGGGAGGAGAGACATATAGAAAAAGTTCACGCGATAAGGAAAACAATCACGAAATGAACTTGATAATATGTTGTATCATTATTACACCACGAAAATCGTATTCTAATTACTCCTCCGCGTTGTATTGTTCATTTACTTAATTTATTTACACAATGCAGGACGGTTTTGTATTATCTCTAAGGATAACAAAAAACAAAAAACAAAAAAACAAAAAAAAAACAAGAAAACAAGAAAAACGATTTATTATTTATTATGTTATATTGTACTAAGAAAGAAAAAGAAAAGCAGAACGAGTATGTATGTACGTAGGTGTATGTGTGGTATGTATGTGTGATGCGCGATTGTATGCTAGAATGAAGAAAAAAAAAAAAAGAAAGAATATGAGTAAAAGAGAAATCGTATATTGTTGTAACTGTGTACGCTTGGGTGGATGTAAATACACGTGCATCTATCCTAGCAATAAAAGATGCCGACGAACGTAACAATGAACTTTATTTTTATATAACTTTATTTTATGATTTTATTTTGTTGATTTTGTTCTTTCCAATATCGCTCTTGATACACAGTGTATTATCGCTTGCGAATTTCTCTCAATAGAAGAGCCAACTGAGAGTCTACGTTGATCGAATCTAATCGTCTTTCGAGCATTTCAAAGTCCAGCCTTTCTAACCACATAGGAGGATCGATTTGTTTGGATGGAAGAGGACACAACAATCTCTCTGTTACCGCGCACACACCACACCAGGTTCGAAAGTTTAACGGTTCAGAAATATTTCCTAAGAAGCTGTTAAAGTGTGCTTTTTGTTCATTGCTCAGTACCATCCCAATTGCATCTTCAAGAGCTTCTTGAATATCGTTTGAACAAATATACCGACTGCCTTGTAAGTTTTCTTCGTGGAATTTGACGAAGGCTCGATTGTATATTAATTTTCTTCCAGAACTCACAAAGACGTGCCTGCTTAAATAATCCAGTACGGTGATTCCTACAAACAAGTTTCTTACATTGTATCTATTATTTGCTTCGTATCCTAATAAAACAGAGAACGAAATAATTATGCGCAAACATACCGTACAAACTTTGGCTATCCAGTATTTCAAAACGAGCAGTTTGTCGTGAAAATACACGTGGAACGTTTTTCATCAGTGGTACGGAAGTTTGGCGCGTTCCACTCAAGGCAAAGTGAGTCTCACCTTTCACTCTCAGAGCTTCTTCGAACGCAATTTTTCTCTGATATGTTTTTTCGTAAATATTATTCGGTCATATTTTCATTTCCAAATTTTCTTTCTAATCTTTTCTCTCTCTCTCTCTCTCTCTCTCTCTATCTTCGTCATGTTTTTAAAAAATAATTTACCTTCATTGAAAATTCCGCTTCGATTTTGTCGCGATTTAATTCTCTACACAAATGTTTCAGAATTTCTGCCGGTATAAAACTGAAATGCATCATCGTCTTTTCTGTCAAGGATAGTAATACTTTTTCCGAAGATATCACCGTACAAGAACCACCAGTAAGCGGATGAATTCTATGAAAAATAGTTTCATTTTATTCTTAACACAAGTATATGAAATATTTAAAAGATATTTAAAAAGATTTCTATGCAAACTAACGAAGCTCGTCTGGACTCATCATTAGTTTGCGAGATTTGTGTTTCAAGTGGTTCGAATGGATCTCGAACTTCCGTTTGTTGTCCATAAATCGAATCTCTTCTGCACTTCCTTTTACGTAATTTTTTTCCTCGCCTTCGTACGACCGTAAGTTCATCGCCGTTGTTGTCGTTAACATCGTTAACATCGTTAACATCTACAATCTTCAAAAGACGACAAATGTTTACAAACGAAATATGAATGATAAATAATTGTATGTATATATCTATATATTGCTTTACCATTTCACAGGGTTTAGCATTTAAGGAAGATGTTTGAGCAAGTGGTGGCTGCGTTGACGAAGCTATAAATCGACGTCGAGATAATGGTTTATTGCTGACGATCGGATTTTTTCTAGGAATTGGTAAAACTTCTAAAGTCAGTGCATGCCAAGTGAGAGTATCGTTGTTCTAAAGAAAACAATAAAATAGATAATCAATTGCCTGTGCGATTGGTTGGATAAAAGCAAGATAGCTTGACGAACCAGGTGGGCTTGCGAATTGGTTCTTAGATCTAAAACCAAGGTAGTGCGTTCTCGTGGATTGTATATAATTGGTGAAGGAGCATTTTGAAGAGGACGACACGACGCTGACGCTGACGCTGAAGCTGACGCTGACGCTGCCGCTGCTTGAACGCTAGCGAGAGTAGGTGCTGGTGTGGGAGGTCGAGAATCCGTCTCAGTATATTTCCGGAATAGTTCTTCCGGAACAATTAAAGTGTCGACGTTCATTTCTTTGCCAGCCAATAATCTAGCGCGAATCATTTCCATTTCTTCTGGTAATAATAGGGCTTTACCTTCGCTCGCCTACGACAGAATGAAATAAAGAAAGAACATGGCTCTAATTAGTTGTAATATATGTATATGTTTATTATAAGATATTAGAAGATTATAAGAATATCGTTAATATCGTTAATATCGTTAATATCGTTAAAATCGAATATAAATCGATATAATTGATTTCATTTACCCATGTATCCTTCGCCCGACGCACCACCTCTTTGGCTTCATTGTCTACAGGATGATTACACAAGACGGAGCAACCATAAGAATAGGGATTAAAAAGGCCAGCGTAAGGTCGAAGGGCGAAGGGTGCAGGCTTTGTAAACGCTGAAAGTTCCACATGCTGCGTGCGAAGATTATTTTCTCATGATTATATCGATCCTTTCATCTATAAGTAGTACATCTATAATAAGTACTATCTATAAGTAAATGAAATTAGGTGGCATTATTTTGAAATAATCGATATTCAACTTTTTTAATATTTATAATATTAAAAAAAGTTGAATCGTTAAAAAAGAAAAACGATGGATGAGGAGCCATCTCTTCACTCTTGTATACTATTTTGCGGTCTTTAAGGCGTTTAATCGATAAAAAATCATTGAATATCACTATTGTGGAATTTGTTTATATTAACCAGACACATTTGTAATTAAATAGAAATAATGCAACGAAATTTGTCTTCAATGATTTTTTACCTGCGGTTTGTTTCTATAAACAGGTCGAACACGTGCAGAGATAAGGCCAGTGGCACTCGCGATTCCAGGCATTTTCTTGAACGTATGTACACTGTTGTTCTGAATACTTTGCTTTGCTTGCACTTCATTATTGTACAAATAACAGGCCAGCTTTGAAAAGATCATTCGTTGCTTAGTACCACGTTGCTATGTGAATTTGATGGGTCGATCGAGTCCATGCAAGCAAGAATAGCTTTGTATACTTTGTGTGTACTTACGTGTTACCGTGTTATACGATCGAAGCTTAATGAACCTCGAAATGTCAAGTACATATTTACATTGAAATAGCATTTAAGTATAGGATAAGTATAATACTTTCTATCAATAGTAGGCACGCTTCCGATCATTTTACATAACGTTTTATTCAATCTCACAATAATACAGTAATGTAAGCTGAACAATTACTTTATTTTTCTCTTGAGAATATTCTTATATTTTATATTAGTTGATATTAAAAGTAATCCAATGACTAATTGGATAAGAAGGTAATATAGTAAATAAATAACGCGAATGTTGTTTCAAATCTCAAATGAAGATTTTATTTGAGCCGTCTATATTCTTCATAAAACGGATCTTCCAGCTTAAAACCTTTGTATTTCTTCTTATATTTCAAACCAGTGACGATATTCGAGCTGAGCGGAAAAGCTGTCTTGCCATCAAACATCGTGTCTGTATCTGAGAGAATATTATCGATTGAGTAGCTGTTTAAACGGCGCATGGTTCATGGCTCTCTCTCTCTCTCTTTATATATATATAGTTATAGAAAACATTCTAATCGTTACTACGTATTCGAAAGAAATTTGTGTTCAAATGTTATATATACTATTGTGCAATAGTAATACAATAAATACTGTATCATTTTATCGATTAAATGTTCATCTTACCTGGATGGAAACGATGATATTCGTATTGTACGTGCAAGTTCTTTGGAAGCTGCATTCTTCGCAATGTATCTAGCGGCGTGGCAACATCCACCGCATTACGATAAAATTCTTTTAGGTCCCCTATATATATACCAATCGAGGAAAAGGGAGAGTAGAAAAGATATATACTTATATAATTGTGGAAAATGTTCGTTCACTTTTGCACCTTCTTTTGCAGCTTGTTTTGCAGCTTCTTTTGCACTCGTAGTCGAGCATTGCAAAATTCAGTGGCATATGAAAACAAAAGGTACGAGGAGCATATGTACTCACCGACCGTTTCGATGATGCAAAGCAATGAATTTGGCACAGAATGTCCAAACTCTTCTGCACAGGCTGCGAAAATTTGAAAGCGCAAAAGACCACCCTCGAGCTTCGTCGTGTCATTCGTTGAAATTTCTTGGCTCGTACAGATTTTGTCAATTCGTTCGTTTACGTCGGTAGGTGGATCGTATGGCTTTATTGATCGAAGAAATCTAAAGCAGAAAAGCAGCAGATAAGCGGCGTGTTTAGATTCACTCGTTTTTCAAAGATTGCTCAATGGAATGGATCAACGAATTCCAACTAAAATAGAAATTAATTCATTATTACATTTTTGCAATAATATCTGTAATCCAACGTTACACGTTTGTGCCCATAATTAAAATCAAGGAACTATTTCGACATATTATACATATACTATGCATACAACAATTATCTTTTATATTTTTCTACAGTAAAGCAACAATTCGTTTTTGCTTGGCACAATGAAATGTCAAAGTAAATATATTATATTGTTGTAAAGTGAAGGTGGTCCCTTTACCCTTCGTAAAAACCATCTTCTATTCTAACGATTCTCTAGATCTCGGTCTCTTTTGTTACATTGCGAGAACTTTTACAGCTTGTACAGAAGACGGCATCGAGAAAGCAATTCACCCTGCTTTCTATATACTCGAGCAAACCCTTAGGCGTTCATCCTATTTGGAGAGTGGACCGTTTTCCTTGACGACAGGATTGATTTTGCATGGGATCAATTGTATTGTTATATAAATTCGAGATTATCGTCTTATTAACTATAATTAAAGTTTTATACTTAAATCGCGTGTATTTTCTATAATATGTATGTACTCTTGTGGTAAAAGAGCTAGCTCTAAAAGCGCAGCATGCTAAAACGGTCGACGATGCGATGTGTTCCCCCGTGGGCGAGGGTAGAAGGTGGTAACGATGATGTCGCACACTCGACCAAGGGAGGATCGGTACGGAGTGAAGGGAGACGGAGGAATAGGAGATCGATGTCCACCGATAGGACGCTAGTGCCCTCAAGTGCACCCTTTTGAAATACGTTACTGAAGGATACCAGTGCTGTAACATGAGAAAAATGCGTCCATCTACCTTCCCGAGCGAATCACATTTTTTTCTTTATACATTTTAGCTAAAATGAACATCCAATTGGAATCAAATTCAAATACATCGAGCAGAGATTTCTAATCGTTTGATAAGAAACGATAGGCCGATCTATTCCCTTGTAGGTATCATCATCAAATATATTTAGATGCGAAATATTTATTCAGCCTAGTTTGCTTTACGTTTGATTAGTCAAGATTCGCATAGTGTTGCGAGCGGAATATAACAAAGCAATGAGAAAGAAGGAAAGAAAGCAGGAAAAAAAAGAAGAAAGATAGAAAGGAGAGAAGGCGATAGCGATAGAGAGAGAGAGAGAGAGAGAGAGAGAGAGAGAAAGAGAAAGGAGAACGGACGTCTTCCACATACCGCGTTGACAGGTAGACGCGAGACGATTGCTACGCTACGTTTCTCGATGTCTCGCGTATTCTGTGAGAAAAAAAGGGTCAGTGCCCCTAAGCATTTTTTTTTCGAATTTTCTAAAGATCAATTTCTTTTATTTATTCGTCATTAAGATAAAATCGATGGAAATATAACAAATAAGAGCAACTTTGAAATAATCATTAGAAAAAATAAAATGAGAATATGTATAATCGAAATGACAAAATATCTGGAAAAATCGATGAACGAGGCACCGAAAGTCGCTCGGGACAGCCCTGCAAGTCGTAGACGATCGGAACACGATTTGCGCGCTCGGATAGGCTCGGCCGCTGCGCGAAAAGTGGGAGAGGACCGAAGGAGGTGGGAGAGGAGAGCAGTATGGCCGCAGCCCGTTCTCAGGCGGTTGACCAGCTGCGCGACGTAACGTGACGAAATTACGTTTCCTTCAAAAGCGATTGACCGCTTACCCTTTCGCGGAAAGAGACTTCTTAGTAGCTTCCAACTTCGGATTCTGCTTGAAGACATTTTTGGCAGGACTACTTAGCTTGCTCGCGAACCGCGCACTGTCGCGACGCGCATTCCTTGTCTGCGATCAAAAAAAAAAAAAAAAAAGAAAGTGAACGAGAAAGAATTAACAATATAAAGAATAAACAGTATAAATAAGAAAGAGGAAGGAGGAGAGGGAGAGAAAGAGAGAGAGAGTGTGTGTGTGTGTGTGCGTGTGTGTGTGTGAGAGAGAGAGAGAGAGAGTAGAAATGATAGTGACACATCGTTGGTATTTGTGCATGGTGTTGAGAACGGTCGGATTAAAATATCTGGCCGATATAAAGTGAAAATGTCGTTGGTGAAGTGTTAAAAAATAAAACTAAACACCTTATTAGAAGTTTTTCTTACTAACCGTAGAGAACGCAAATAAAGCGGATGTACTTTTGAATGAAATCCCATAAGAGGCATGCCTGATGAGCGCCGCCATATTTTTCATCGTCGATCGTCGTCGGAGAAAGAAACTTTACGAAACGAACGTAGTAGCAACCATCAGAAATATCGGGACTGATCGTGAGGGGTCGCCTCGGGCGGCTGCGCTTGTTGTTTCCCATCGTCCGCCATTTTACGGTCGCCATTGAGAAGTGAAAACCCTACTTAAATGTTCTCGAATGATAGCGATTTCGCCGTGTAATTTTCGGGCCTGAGAGCCCTGCCGCGTCGCAAAGTGTTGCTAATGAGTGTAAGCCGTGCGATGGAGAAGCCATGACGCATCCGTCGCATCAAACCAACGGCGCCAGCCTGGAGGACTGCCACACGAATTTCTTCGCACTGGTGAGTGGTGACTCCAAATCTTTCCTTAGCCGCGCATATCCGTTCTCTCATCTGCTTACAAATTTTCCCTTATTACTTTTCATTATTTCATCCTAATCGAGGTCCTGCATCTTCCTACCCGTCATCGTATCTCCTCCTCCTTCTTCTCCTCCTCCTCTCCCCTCCTCCTCCTCCTCCTCCTCCTCCTCCTCGTCCACCCATCTTCTTGTGTCTCTGTCTCTATCTCTGTTTCTTCTATCTATCTGTCTTTCTCTACGTCGCAAAGTCGCCGTTCTCAACGACTATGGATTTATAGTCTCTTGTCCGTTATTCGATCGGTCTTTTCTACTCTAAATTGTTGGCATCGCAACTGTCTAAGGATTTCAATGGGAGAACGATTATTGGTCAGGTTCTCGGCCCTGTTTTTTCTCGAGCCCTTCTTTCCTTACAGAAAAAATGGAGATGTCTTTCAGCAATTAAATCTTTCTTGTATTAACCTATATATCAAGACAAGAATTTCCCTCTGCAGTCCTCCTCGATCGAACATCGACTTCTCTCTCCCTCCCACTCGTCTGACTGTCTGTCTGTCTGTCTGTCTGTCTGTCTGCCTCTCTCTCTCTCTTTCTCTTTCTTTCTCTCTACCTACCTACCTACCTACCTATCTACCTACCTAGCTACCTACCTAGCTACCTACATACCTACCCCTACCCACCCATTTATCTCTTTTTCTCTCGTATGTTCCATCTCGTAACGCATCGCATTATTTTCTCTGTCTCTCTCTTTTTGCTCTCCCCCTCTTCCGCAATACACACGCCCTTACACATATACAACATATATACTCTAGCTCTGTTTTTCTCCATCGACAAGAGCGTGTCCTCCGTCGGAAAGAAGTGTGGTGCACTTCTTCGATACGCACGCATGAGTGCTTCTACACTCGCGTACGACAAGTATTACAGATATGCGTGTCTTCTTCGTCATTTCTACTTGTTGTGTGCTTGTCAGAACGAGAAAGAAAGACTCTGATAGTTCGTCGTTTCTTGCGATAGGATGTCATGTCATTTTCGGTTAAGTTTCGGTTGTTGTCACGTTTATCGTCGCGGTCATTCATTATTGTATAGACAGCGATGTTTAATATTATTTTACTTTGATCTTTTAGATTTTCCATGGAAAAGTGTATAAGAGTAACTGAACTTGTTATTAAATTTCATTTGTTTACTAAAAGTAAAGTAAGAAAAGGAAGAAAGACGATCGAATGTAAAGTTGATAACGTTGGAGTAGTCGCGTTAGGATCGTCTTAGAAATAAATTAAACTGTGTCAGTTCACGTTGTTCCCTCTGTGCTTCTCGAAACCCCTACGAGTTCCTCCTTCCACTCTTTCCACGCTCTGAGCCTTTTTTCCTCCAAATTTAATAGGAAGAAGGTTCGAGAGATAGATAGAAACAATGGTGTACGCATTGCTAGTGCGCGCGCGCGCGCGCTCTCGCTCGCCAAGGTAGTTACATCGATGTTCTCCTCTTCATCCTCCTCGTCCTCCTCGTCCTCCTCCTGGTTGGTCGTCGTGCGTCGTGCGTTGTGCGTCGTGCGTCGTGCGTCGTACGTCGTGCGTCGTGCCATGCATGACACCGAGGAAAAAGGACAGATGCAACACATTTTTCTTCTATTCGCAGCATTACCAAACACTACTAGATCCAACATCTTGTTTCTTTTATTCATTGTCGTTTTCTGACCTTTTTAAGAATCCCCTTGTTGTTCATTCGATCGCTGAAGAGGAAGGCTGAGGTTAGCTCACTTGTCCTTATCCTTATTCGTTTACTTCTGTCTCTGTCTATTCGCAAAAAGCGATGAACAATTTATAGAATTGCTTCATTCGTCATTCACTCAAATTCACGCGCGGCAGCCGTGTAGTTTTTAATTCTTCTTTATATACTTGAAGAAACATTGAGTGAAATTTCCTTGATAACTAGAACGTGATTTTTTTCTGAAATTTCTAATATGATCTTAAAGTTGAGGAGGAGGAGGAGGAGGAGGAGGCTTATGTTAGTTAAATTAATATAGTAGGCGATTGGGAGTAATCGCAAACGAGTGCATCGACTTGTTCTTAGTATTTATTTACTTTGTGACTTATGAACAGCATGGAAACAATTAAATAAAATTTTCGCTCCCGGATAGATTGTTTTTTATAGGATAGCACTCTTCTTGTCCATCGTGGTGGAAGTAGGAGAATTATCATTTCCAATTAATAAGTTTCTTTTCTCCCACCCATGACTACGTTAGATATATTTTGTCATTGCAGTTTGCACGCAAAGAACGATTCACATCACTGAACGATGTGAGATGTAAGCTAATGTATTTTCATTTTTATATCACGTACTCAGGAAAAATTCCTTATTGTAAGTCAGTTTAGATGATTTTTATTCGTTTGTTTAGATACTTTAACTCTGTTGTACATTATACGAAGGATCAATAAAAAAGTCAACATAAAAGAAGTAACATAACTATTCTTTAGCGGTCGTAGACGAGATCGTGCTCTGCTTTCGACTTCTAGACTTCTCCCATGGCTTTCCCTTCTAGAAGTTCCTTAACTCCTCGATCTTTCTCTTTCTAATTGTTTGCACTCTCAACTCCAAACGCGAGGAAGAACAAACCATGATGGTATATTTAATACAGTTATAAATTTAAGATACTCGTTACAAGAGTGCCATCATACATGCACTTATTAACTTTAATGACAGATTAAAGGAGAATGTCACAGTAACAGAGCGTAATATTACAGACGACGAGTATACGTATGTATGGCTTGAAATTATACAGTAAGGTTTTATATTCGATATACAAGCGCCGCGCAAAGATAAAGGTTAACTTCCTTGGTTTGCCAATATGATGATGCCCTATATACTATTTGGTCAATGAAGATTTTTCAAAAGATTTTTCAAAAGATATTGAGTACCACTGAATCGGCGGCTTGAAGAACGGTGCGCAGGCGTATTCGTTTTACCATCGTGTAAACAAATGACCGAATGCCAAGGGAAAGCGCATGCGTGGCGCTTCCCTAGCCGCCGTTTTCGAGGTTCTCAACTTTAATCGAATGTAAAACAAAATGTAGTTTACCTTTACTACGACTCACTCAATGCTACGGATATATTAGGTAATGTTTATTGTTTCTTTCCTATGCAGTATTATTCTTCTACAATATACGTTTTCTTAGAATTATTTATGCGATAAAAACAAGATTCACATATAATATATAATAAAAGATTTAATTTGTATATAATACATTAATACTAGGACCATGAATTTAGTCTATATAGTTGATGTCGTCTAGTCCATTTATTGCTCTGAAACGTGTTTCAACTCGTCGATATATTCGGTCTTTGTGAAATCGGACATTTCTGTAAGATAGAGACAGGCAGACGGTGGGAATGGCTACGGTAGGGGAATGGGGGAGAAGAGAAAAGAGAGGTTAGCGTTCGTAGGATCGCCGTCCAGTGATCTCCGAAAGAGCCAAGGAGTGGGGAGGATAGGTAGGTTCGGTGGTGGGCGCGCTCGCAAGGATGGAACGAGAGAGGGGCACATAGGGGGTTCCCCGAGTTGAACCCACGCGGGCGGCCTTGCACGTCGCCTTGCTTGTATTGATCAGCAAAGCTTGACAGGCCCGTAACGCTGCTACGGCGGGGTACTTTTCATGTTTTCGTCAATGGACGCGGCCCAATGCTACCTAGCCTAGATGCCTAGATGCTGCTTAGCCTTTTTATCCTTCTATATCGATTAGTCTGTTATAATGGCAAATAATCGATTCATTAACAATACTTTTGATTTAAAAATTACCATTTAATTGTAGAAATGACTTTGTTTGTTTGATGGTTTGTTTATTGTAGACGGACCTCTGCGGTATAAAATGGAGGAAACTCGTGTGGGGCGAAGTTGCCGGGGGTTTCGGGGGTACACCACTGGAGGATCCGGTACTGTCGAGCTTCTCGCGTTGCCTCGCGGGTGACATTCTGTGCGTGTGGCGAAGGGTCGCCGCCACGCCGGCTGCCTCTGCTGGCGGCCCGGCAACCGCTTCTGGACCCGGCCCTGGCATCTTCGAACTGGGCATTGCGCCCTCTCCAGCTCCTCCGCCACTATCTCTGACTGCAGCCAAGGAACTCTGGATTTTTTGGTACGGCGAGGAACCCGATCTTTCTGGTCTCGTCTCGCCAGAACTTATTGCCTGCGGTGAGTGCCTGTCGTTGTTCGTCCTCTGATGCATCAATGCCAATCCTCTCCTTTTAAATAGAGAATACAGAAGTCGTCATGAAGCCAATCGACTTGTATATTTCCACACAACCAACCAGTACAGATTTTATATTACAAATCATAGCCAAGTGTTATCTTCTTTATTTCTTAGCTAATGTGAAATATTATTATGTAACAATTGGCGACACCTGCTGCTGCGATATCAAAGAAAACCCTTATGCAATATGTATGAAGTTGGTTAATTGGAAATCTATCCAGAACAAGCTTAGAATACTTTCTATCAGTGTCAAGAAACAAGGTAATTCAACGTTCGTTCCTTTTTCTTTCGATCAGTGATTCATGTTCGACAACTAGAACGAGAAATCAAACAATATTATAGAAGTAGGATTTACTTTGTTCGAAAAAGTTTTATTTATTTATTTATTTATTTATTTCCATCTAAATTGATTCGCAATTATTTCAAAGTCAGGGGTTCTTTGACAAGGTTCTTGGAAGTGTTAGTATAGAGTAGCCGAAGGCGAAAAGTCCTGTAAAGAATGATGAAAAGAATGAAATAAAACGATGAAAAAATTCAATTTAGATATGTGCAAAAGCTCTTGCGGATTAAGTGACGCGACAACTACTACCTTTCGTTGTAACCTTGCAGTAGTTGTATCGTGAGGAAGGAGAAGGTAAGGTATAGAGACACACGTTGAAAGTAAGCGGTAATATCGAGCATCATCTTGCACTCTCTCGGTATGCTCCGACTCTGGGGTCGCTGAACCATGCACTTGTCTTGTAGCTTGTTGCAGCGCAACCTATAGATCCACCGTTGCGTACCGTGCGCGCGGGATTACTCGAATCGTCAAACTGTAAACCGTTAAGCCTAAAACATTGCCCCTTCCTTTTTTCCGCGATACATATGTCGCTCGTAAATTCACGAGAACGATTGGATTGTTTGAAATTGTTCAAAATCTTAAGGTATAAGGTTTTCACAGTAGAGAGGATATAGCAGTTAAACAATTTAGAGAATCGAGTAGAATCCAATAGCTAGCGTGTGTAGTATTAACAAGTAAAGGGAGTCGAGTTTGAAACCTGTCAAGCGATTTAAGTGAAAGCGACATTTACACGTTCAAGTTAGTGCGTATAACTTTGCCATAAAAAATCAATAATATCGCCTTAACGTCCTATTAAGTAAGTATTCACATTTTTCCAAATAAATAAAGAAGCTTTAAATTCAATTCATATTTTTTATATTAGCTTTACATTCAATGATAGTAAGAATAGTATCCCTGTTCTTTGTTTTTTTTTTTTTCTCTCTCTTTATTTAAATCGTACAAAGAAATGAACTGTTTGTTATTGTTTATTACAGAAAGTGAACAAGGATCATGGGAAAGTGGTTTGTCGTACGAATGCCGGTCTCTTCTTTTTAAAGCTCTTCATAATTTGATCGAGCGGTGCTTATTGTCACGTGACTTTGTTCGATTAGGAAGGTGGTTTGTGCAACCATACGATGGCTTTGAAAAACATCGTTGTAATAGGTACATGTTTACATTTTCATTGAATATAGCATTCACTTCGTTCTTCTTTGAATATTTATTTTCCTTTCTCATTTTACAGTAGCCATTTGTCATTCTCCTTCGCATTTTTTGTGCACGGAGAAAGCACCGTATGTGCGAGCGTGGATGTCCGACAGCATCCCGCAGTACGACATCTTACTAGGGCATGTTTGCAACGCACTCAAACGTCTCAATCCGGCGTTAAGGGTAAATAATAATAATAATAATAATAATAATAATAATAATAAAAAGAAGAAGAAGAAGTAGAAGAAGAAGAGAACAAATTGTAGAATTGATAGATTTGACTTAAGATTTTCTTGTCTCAGTGATCTTGGCCCCTTATGGATTGGCGGGAACTTTAACAGGCCAAGTTGGACGAATGGATAGTCAGCTTCTGGAAGAATGGAAACATTTCTATCCGATTAATAATAATAACGCGGAAACAGGATTATCACCGCTCGTGGAAGTTCTCGTTGGTGGTGTACGCATGCGTTATCCTTCATGTTATGTATTAGTTACGGATATGGACGATATACCACCGGGTGCTCCATTATCGCCACCAAATAGTCCTATTAGTTGTGAAAATTCTTTTCCCATTGAACAAGATTTTGGAGCTGCCACGGAATTACCAGAACGTGTATGGGCAGAATGTACTTTAAGTTCGCCGGCATCCGCTTCCAAGACAGAATCTTCCACAGAACTTGGAACTTGGACATTTGTTGAACCGACGCAAAAGGCTTCCTGTACTTGCTCTAAGTAAGTCAAATTATTTTTTAACATCCAACCAAGTGATTTTTCACTTATTTTTATATGTGCACTTCCATACGTACTATAATTTATAAATGAATCCTTTATAATGACAAAAACGTCTATCAATAATATGATCAATTCGAGTTTTCTTCTAATCGTGCTCTGCGCCCTATAACAGTGCAATATATGTCAATTTCAATATATATTTATTTTCAATAAATTGGATTTCTAAAAAATATATATTACTAATAGATCGATTATTATGATAACAGGACAACTGTTTTATAAAATGTGTGTGATTTTGCATATATATATATATATACATATTTGCATTCTATATTATTCTTATAATATCTATCACAGGTGCACTGTTGTTTTAAGTATATTTAGGATTTATTTGAAGCATGACTTACACTAGTAGGTTCTGTAACGTTGACGACTATGTCAGTATTATTGTGCAATGTAACACACATATAAAGTAATATTTATCGATTATTTATCGATCAATCTATAAGATTGAAGATTGAAATGTTCTCAATTCTTTACAAATCCTTTGTAAAGAGTTCGTGTTTTTATTTCATTTGGTTTGTGTATAATAAGTATCAGTAAATTACGAGTGTATGTATACTTGATAGTGTCAACGATAGAACCATTTTTTTTTTTTGCATGTTAGTGAGTATAATTTTATAAAACGTAGATCGCGCGTGGAAATGTTTGAGTGCAGATAGTAGTTTTGAATGGCTGCTTCTGCAATGTGTGCATGTAAAATAAAGCTCTTTGAAAGGGTTTAATGCAACTTTTACCTATTCAAGTAGATTTACAATTATCAAATTATATCAAATTATGCAAGTTAGCGAAATATATATGATAGATGTTTATAAATTCATTTATATACATACCTATGAGATCGTAAGAAATGATGATTCGTATAACATAACAAGCAAGATATAGCAAATATTTGTTGAAACTTGTGATATTATGGTATTATCGATTCGGCACATATAAGGTATAACTTTTTGATACGAGTTATGCTTCAGGACCCTACGGAACCAATGAGAACATAATATATCACTAAAGGAAAAAAAAAAAAACAAGATGTTAAACACATCGGTTGCAGGTATACCAACCCCGGGGGTTGGAAGGGCCTGGTCTCCTCACAGGTTCAGAGGGAGAGAGTAGATAAAGGTGGACGGAGGGTCGTACCATTTCATCGACGCTCTACCACCCAGTGGGATGCTTGCCCCTCTGTTCCTGCTAGTGCCCCCAGGTGGGTAATTTCTGCCCCGATATCAAGAAATCTATGCTGTATCATATTATCGTGCACTACCAATAATTGCAAATGGTCGAAAAAGGCCATTAATTCATCAAAACCATTAATTCATCATCCTTCAATTCACTGCTTCCACATCAGCTCTGTCATATATTATTATACCATATATATTTATATGATATATATATACATATACATATACATATATACAAATCATACAAGTAACCGAATTTAATGCATTGTAATACAATAATTCAATTTCATACGACGATTGCTTCTCTTCAGGCATGTGTGTTAATTTTAGCACTTAAGTCATAACTAATATGCTGAAACTGGATATTATCAGTACGTCGTCATCTTTTTAACAATATAGAAGAGGAAATATTTCCTGATCAAAACTCTATCATTATTTAGACAATTCGTATATTTTTTTTCTATAAAACATTACTATGGGTGTAGAAAAGAAATCAATTAGTAAGTATACTCGTAGAAAAAACTAAAATAATTCAATAGAAACCATTTTTTCTTGTACATTTGTATGTTCATTTTATATGTGGGTTATTTTTTTATATCATTTAAAAATAAATAATAAAGTTTATATTATGAAATTGGATATTATTTGCGCTTATTTCATTGTGCACCGATACGATGAAATGCATATATTATTCCATTCGTGTTGCTTTCTGTAATAATTTCATACAATTTTTATATTATATGAATTTTGTAATCTTTTCACACTTATGTGAAGTGTATTCAATTTTTGTGTATATTTGTCAAAATGTAATATACTTGCATGATTATTGATATTATATATCATCGTAATACATGTTACTAACAAAATATAAAGTTAAGCATGAATGTTTGTCATTTTATGTTTCATATAACAGTCATTCTATATCATATACATAGTAGTAATGTATAGACAATCGATCTATTAACATATTAAATTTCAGCATGCTTTAATTCATTGTTTAGTTTATAATATCTGTGCGTATAAAGAGATATATATATATAGATAGACGTATAGATATGCTATAATAATAATATCGTTAATAATTCTAACCACATAAGCATGTAAAAATAGTTCATAAACTTATTGGGAAGGAGGAAAGGATAAATGATAAGATATATCTTTAGTATATTTATAATATTGTCTCTTGTATTTAATTAAGACGTTAGATATTGTATTCGCATTAATCGTTTGATTTATTGTTCCAATAAAATAGGTCCGTATTGAGCAGAGTAGAAGCACCGAGTACACCACCAGAAGGACCACCATCTTATTCGAGAGGTCCACCCACCGGAGGAGATTGTTTACCGGTTCCATCGGTGGGATCGCCAGGATCGCCGGCACCATCTCCACTTCCAACTCCGCATTCTGAGCCTGCATCGGTTCCACCAGCGGAACCGACTATGCCTACGCTCAGTCCACAACCACCACCCAGTCACACAAACACTGCCCCTCCTTTAACTCCGTCACAAGGTCCAAAATCGGCATCTTCTGCATGTAATAACCAGGCACATAGTCCTTTACCTGGGCAAACATTAAAACGACCAATCTTAGCCTCTAGAGAATACGAAGGTGCTCTTTTAGAAGATGAACAACCTTTGTCTTGGCTTTATGATTATTCAACGCAAGAAGCTTGGCTCAGTCATCCTGTGAAACGTTTTAAAGGTTCAACGAGCGGTCCAACTAATGTTCGAAGTAACACTCTATATCCACCGATGAATTTGCAAGCTTTACAACAACCTCAAGCACCAAAATTAGAAATTAAACAGGAACCAAACGTAACAACAGTACGTGTGCCTTCTAATTGTTCTTCTTTATCCTCTTTGATTAATTATTTATAATTACAACATTTACTATGTGTTGTTGTTGTTATTGTTGTTGTTATTGTTGTTGTTGTTGTTACACGCAGAGCGATTGTATCGGAAGAAGATCGGATCCTTACGAATTTGATGCTATGGGGGAAGAGAATAATACCAACGTCGACGGATTAAGACGGCAAAGAGACGATCCACCTAAGCCAGGATCTTTATTTACTAGCGAAGGTCTTCAAGCGTCTTATAAGGATTTAGATCAAATATTCGATAATTCTGATCCTGACACTTCGAGCGATGAGACCGTAAGTTTATTCTTCCATTATATTCGAACGTTTGTTTAAGCATAAATATAAAAACATATAGTTTCAGAACTTAAATCAGCTCCAAGTCCAAACACCACCGGGTTCCAATAAATCGGGTGGCATGCACGAAGAGACAAGGATAGACGGTACAAATAAGCACAACAATCGTGGTGTAGGAGTATTACGACCCGAAGAACTCTCCAAAATGTTTCCAACGCCACCATCTTTGGAGCACAATCCGGTCGCTTCGCCGTGCCAGTTGAGCGATCCGCTTGCAGATCAAACCGATCTCTCGGTTCCGCAACGTCCACTCAGACATCTCCCGGATATTTATCCTAATATGGGATCACCGCAAGAAGAACCAATCGACGATTGGTCATTCGTGTTCAAGCCAGCTCCCATTTGCAAGATGGTTGGTTCTTCCAAATATGCCCCACTTACAAATTTGCCTAGCCAATCCCTTCCACCTGTTACACTGCCATCGCACTGCGTGTACAGACCTTCCTGGCAGTGTAGTTCGACTTCCATCAATTCGGATAAACCTCTTCCACCGTCTAGACCCGGATCTGTTCAACAACAACAACAACAGCAGCAGCAGCAACAACAACAACAACAACAACAACAGCAGCAACAGCAACAACAACAGCAACAACAACAACAGCAACAACAACAACAACAACCTTGCCCACCGAGCCCAGCGCCATTAGGCGCTCCATACCGTACGACTACTCTTCCGGGTAGGCCGCCACCACCGCCGTATGACCAACCGAGCCCAGCTACTTCCACAACATCTTCGTATTTAAATAAGAATTTAAATAGTATTGAGGCAGACACTCCGGGCCCAACTCGTGCACCGGAATCCAATTCTCTCGTAGTGAATATACTTTTGGGTGATACGGCATTAAATATTTTCCGCGATCATAATTTCGATAGTTGCAGTCTATGCGTATGCAATGCAGGTCCAAAAGTCGTTGGTAACATAAAAGGTGCCGATGCAGGTGTTTATTTAACGAACTCTTGGGGAAATGGTAGTGCTTTGATTCAAGATGACGATCAAATCAGGTGCAGCTGTGGCTTTAGTGCTGTAGTGAATAGGCGATTAGCTCATAAAGCAGGATTGTTTTATGAAGATGAGATGGAAATAACGGGAATTGCCGAAGATCCGACGGATAAAAAGAAAGGATCGCTTGGATTGGTGGCGTGTAACGGAGGTAAATCGGTCGAAGGATTAGACGTTATACCTTCTAACGTCTTGGAATTACTTCGAGAGCAATGCTTGTTGGTACAAAGTTCTGCGAGCAGTCTTTACAGAGCGGCAAGAAATTATGCCAGTACGAAAAGTTATCCTATGCACGCGCCAACGGTAAATACTCTCGAATTTAATGATGGCAACGAAGTCTCCCTCGCAGCATTGGATCAGGGAAAGATCGATACTACGCATAGTGAAAGGACTAATCGCGTTAATGGCATACACCGTTGGGTATTTCTAAGAGCTCGAGGTCCTCAGTGTAGCGGTGATATCGTTAGAATGATGAGAGCCCTGCAGCCACTTCTGCAAGATGCGGTACAGAAAAAATGTACTACCAGAATGTGGGAAGCTCCTTATACTGTAGCTGGTCCTCTTACTTGGAGACAATTTCATCGTTTGGCTGGACGTGGTACTGACGATCGTTGCGAACCACAACCGATACCCGCGCTCGTTGTAGGATACGATAGAGATTGGCTGTCATTAGCACCTTATGCTCTTGGTTATTGGGAGAAACTATTGTTGGAACCGTACGCTGGCCCGAGGGATATCGCTTACGTTGTTGTTGCGCCGGATAGCGATTGTGTAGTCAGCAAAGTCAAATCATTTTTCCGTGAACTCTCAACCACTTACGAAGTACGTACCTATCATTTATATTATTTATCTGTTCAGTATGTTTATAGAAAATGTTTATAGAACTAGGAAAGATAATCGAATTGCATCCTAAACGAATGCACGCATCTACATACACATCTCTCTTCTATTTACTTTCTAGATCTGTCGATTTGGAAGACATACGTCCATTTCAAAATTATTACGCGACGGAATTCTTCGCGTGGGTAAATCATCGGCACAAAAGTTATCGAAGCAACCGATCGATGATTGGTTCAAGTGTCTTGGTGAAAATCGAATAGGAGAATTGTTGCGATTGTATGCTCAAGTGTGTAATCATCGGCTGGCACCTTATTTGACCCAGGTTATACAAGATCGAAGTTTATTAGATCCTGGCGATGTTCAATTACCAAATAAGCAACAACAGCAGCAACAACAACAACAACAACAGCAACAGCAAACGACTACTCCTGTTACCGATACAATGCCAGCAACGCCTGATGTCATGACAACAAAGCCAGAATCAGTTGGTACGTACTCCCGCCTGCTACTTACGATTAATGACATTTATTTGAAATATTATTTGATCTTATTGTATACAGAAAGCGAAAATCCAAGAAGCGAGACTCCCTCGAATACATCGAATCCAAATTCGAATATCGGTAATACTACACCGACTCCGCAATTGTCAAGCGGAAATTCAACAACGACAATAGGACCTGACGAGGAGGAAGTCGAATCACCAGCTGTTGTTGTTTATTTAATTGAACCATTCTCTTTGGGAGGACCTGAAGATTCAGATCGTCGACGGCTCGCTATACTGGCTCTTTTACGGGCGTATTCAACTGCTGTGAATAGCATGCCTGAAAATATTAGATCTAACATAAATGTTCAGGTAATCTTGATTGAATGATGAATGTCTTTGCTTTGAATTACTTGAAATCATTACATACAGAAGAAATAAATTGTTTAAATTGTATTAAATATTAATTTTTGATGTTAATAGTTAATATCGCTGGAAAGCATAATGGAATTAGGTCGGGCAAGAGAAAGGAGAAAGAAAGAAGATGAGATGAGAGCTTTGGCTTTGAACGTGTTTCTTCAAGGACGTCGTTTGCTCAACCATAATTCCACAGTAAAGAGTCTTACCGGTTTTGGTACCGCAGCCGCCGCAGACTTATTCCTGAAAAGTAAAGATGTAAGTACACCACTCACTCTCATATTTTTATAAGTTTCGTTTAGAAACTTAAGAGAAAAATAATGAAATAATAAGGATTTTTTACTTTACAACTCCTTGACAACTCAGGAACGGAACAAAGCACCGTACCGACTGTACGCGCCAGCTTACGTATTGGCCCCTTTAAGAGCTAAAAGCGAGGCTCCGGAATCATTTGGAATTGCTGGACCAGAAGAATGTGCTGTACTGTATTTGAGTTATTGCCTCAGCGAAGATCAATCCTGGTTGTTGGCCGTGGCAACGGACGATAGAGGGGAAATATTTGAAACTGCTACCATTAACATTGACATACCTAATAGGAAACGAAGAAAACGTGCATCTGCCAGAAGAATTGGATTACAAAAACTTATGGACTTTATTCTTGGTGTGATGTCTCAAGGTGTAAGTATTTAGGCAAGATAAACTTCCTTGGTTTATACTTGATTTATACTTGTTTTATACTTTCCTTTTCCTCGTTTAGGACATATAGGATTTTGTTTCTAGGTGCAACCGTGGAGATTAGTTGTAGGTCGTGTTGGGCGTATAGGACATGGAGAATTGAAAGGTTGGAGCTGGCTACTTTCTAGAAAAGCCCTTTTAAAAGCTTCGAAACATTTGAAAGAAATATGTGGACAATGCAGTCTTTTATATCCGTCAGCAGCACCCTGTGTACTAAGCGCATGTTTAGTATCCCTAGAACCTGATTCTACTCTCAGACTAATGGCCGACCAATTTACCCCTGATGAAAGGTTTAGCCAAGCATCAGTAAACTGCCAATTATCCACACCACAAGATGTTACATGTACTCATATCCTTGTTTTTCCTACGTCGGCTACTACTCAGGTAACTGATTAGTGTCTACTTGCTTTTACACATTTTTACCGTCAATTTGAGCTTACTGTAATTACTTACTTGCTTACTTGCTTACTTACTTACTTATTGTATTGTATTTCTAGTCATCCCAGACTGCCTTTCAAGAACAACATATAAATGGACCAGAATTAGGAGACGACGAATTATTTTCTGCTTTGAATGATGACATGCCAGAAGCCATGGAAGGCATGGGAGATTTCAATGATATTTTTAATGTATGGCCCGAAGCGGGTGCAGGTGGTGGCCAAAGTCCTAGCGGAAGTCCTCATCGTCCCGAAGGATCCCCGTTAGGAGGAGACGGCGGTGGTTCTGGTTTAGGCAATCATGATGGACCAGGCAGCCCTTTTCAATGCAGTAATGCATCCAGAGTAAGTGAATTATTCTTTCATCTTTCTTTTCTTCCACCAAATTTATTAGTGTAATTTATTTCTTATTGTTTATATTCGACGTCTTTGAAATATTGTATTTTATAGGTAGCCGTTGCTGAACAATCGGAAGAAGTTGGTACGCTTTTGCAACAGCCGCTTGCTCTTGGTTATATGGTGTCTACTGCACCAACGGGACGAATGCCACCATGGTTTTGGGCAGCTTGCCCACACCTCGAGGAAGTTTGTCCAGCTTTTTTGAAAAATGCTTTACATCTGCATAGTCCCTCGATTCAGCAAAGTACTGAGGATCTCCTTCAACAGCAAAGTGCCCTCACTGCTCATCCACTTGATTCGCAATATACCACCGATGTACTCAGGTTTATATCGACAATTTTGGATAAAGCCTGAAGGCTATATAAGCAAATATATATATATATATAGCCCCTGCATTATATTTATTAGGTATATATATATATATATATATAATTTTCATTACCTTTCATTAATTCTTAGGTACGTTTTGGAAGGATATAACGCATTGTCGTGGCTCGCAATCGATGCAAACACCAAGGATCGATTATCCTGTTTACCGGTGCACGTACAGGCGCTCATGCAGCTCTACCACGCAGCGGCAGCTCTCGTCTGACCCACACCCTCGTCCTCTCCCTTTACAGTGCAGCATGTGCACCACTTCTCTCACGCACTCCTTATTATAATGTCATTTGGGGCTTTACGAGAGCAATTGGTTCTATATGGGCAATTTCTCTCATGCATTAGAAATGTAGGATATCGTTCGAATACTGAGAACGAGTTTTCGACCAGTTGTTAATCAAACCATAATATGAACAAATAATATGGCTTTGTTACAAGAAGGAATATTTAAAGAATGATGTAAAGTGTAATGCATTATAAACAAACAGCAGGTCGTAAGAAACAGCATGACAAGTCCCTTTACAATTTTCTATTCTAGCCCACAAATGAAAAATAGATTTGTAATTTATGTTTACAAATGTGATACAAAAAAAAAAAAAAAGCAAGAAAAGAAGAAAAGAAGAAAAAAAAAAGAAAAAGAAAAAGCAAACAAATTATAAATCAATGACCATGCCGTTGAGGAAAATATTTATGCGCAAAGAAAAAAATAAGAAATAACGTATGTGTTGTTTGTAAAGGAGCGTATTAATGTGAATAAAAAGCTCTAAGGGAAATAAGAAAGAGAGGATATATAAAGAAGGATCATTTGCTGCATATGCGCCTCTCTGCTGATAGATAGTTCAATTATAAATCAGAAGAATCTCTAGAATGTTATGTACCAAGTTTTTAATTGTAAATTAAATTTTGTACAAAGTTTTTATTAGTAATAACGACGAAGTAATATAAAATGATATTACGTTGTTTTTTAATTTTATATAGATAATATAAAATGGGAGGGAGAACTTCGTTTTTATAATGCCTCGTATAAGCCCCTATAAGGCGTGAGATAAAATATGACAAATATATATTATGCTCGCGCGGTATTGGGTCGCTGTTATCATGTTTCCTAGGCCCATTAGCGCAGATTTTCGATGCTGTTTGACAAATTTTATTCGAATTAGGTGACCTCATATTATACATACATTATAGTGTAAAATATTGTTTTTAAATAATTTATGAAGTGAGATATCGCCGAGATTAGATAATTTAATGAGACGGGGATAAGTCAAAAAGAAAAAGGAATGTCTGTCTGTGTGGTTTGCGCGCACGCGTGCGTGCGTGCGTGCGTGCGTGCGTGCGTGCGTGCATGCGTGCATGCGTGTATGTATGCATGGTGATTGATGCGTGAACGAAAAAGAGAGAGAGAGAGAGAGAGAGAATGCGAGAGTCTTCTTTTGCAGCTAAAAAGACAAAGAAAGAATATGGGGCTCGTTTGAGTGGAGCCATGGTGGCCAATTGCGTCAGTCGCATAGTACAAATATGACTTGTACATAGAAACCCTACTCCCTAACTAATTGGTTAATTTACTCACGCCCACACTCACACTGTATCTATAGTATTTATTACCTGGGTAGCAATTATTGGGATTATTTTATTTTTATTATTATTATTATTATTATTATTATTATTATTCTATTATTCTATTATTATTATTATTATATTACAATATATAGTTTTATGTGTATATATCTATACACACGACACACATACACAAACACGTACATACATATGCATATACATATATATATATAAATATTAAAATATGTATAATATATGTATGTATGTATGTATGTATGTATATATTTAATATGTGTTTTAAATTTATATAGCAAGCATAGTGGAAGCGTGCCTTGTTAAATGTTCTCTAATGTTCTAAAGTTTAATTATTGTACTGATATTCATAAGTTGTGTGCGCAAGTACATGTGATAACATATCGGTGACCAAAATATTACACAATCTATGAAAAATTGTATAAAAAAAATGTTTGCAAGCTTTTTTTCATATTATCTGATGTAACATGAATGATTAATGAGCTTCTAGAAAGGTGCCTATATCATCTTGAGTGAGTTATTTTGTACACAAGGATAGCGGTATCATTAAAAACAAGGTTTTATTTCTTATGGCATGTATATTCACATAAGATATACATCATCTTTCAGTTCACACATTAGATAATAATATGACAATGTTACCATGTTATGTAACAACAATATGGTACGCTTTAAACGATCCCTAAGAGTGTACCAATTTGAATAAAATTTTGGACTGAAGGATTAGCAAATTTCTGCTATGCTTGCAATATATATACCTATCCTCATTCTTATACTATGTTCAATGTATAAACAACCAAAATGTACGTGTGTATCCTGTACATGCGATTCTTCCTGTCAATCAAAAATTATAAATCAAAAATTATAATATTTTTTTAATTTAGAGTAACCTCATTGAGTTTGGAGCCTATAATTTTATATGAATTTTATTTTCCTTTCGCCGGTACACGGTTTGTTTCGCCGAACTATTACTATACGCAAAAGTAGTAGTCGTTATTATATCGTATGGATATATTTGTACACGTTGATTGTTGATGATGCACATTGGACATAGTCCAAGGCAGCAAACATAATAAAGTTGATAGTGACGAGGTTAGCGATGAGACTAGAACGCGTGAAGCACAATAGTGTGTGCGACTAGCAAGAAATAAGGATTCTCCCAGCAATCATGGTCTATTGTGGCACTAATTTGTTTAAAATTGTGCTTTTATAGAAAAGAGTTTGTATGTTACTTTGTTGACATTACTAATTTATTAATTACTCTATAGTAGTCTAGTCTCCTAAATTGTGCTCTTACCATTAACATTTTTCTATTATAAATGTATGTTTTTTGTTTTTTTTCTTTCTGTTTATTTGGTTAATAACGCCTCATCTCTATTTTAATTCATTGTGTCTGCAGCCTTCGCTTAAACAAACGGTTACACTTGATGCAACAACACACAATCACACACACACACACACACACACATACGTATTTAACCATTTACTCAACCCTTAATAGAAACAAAATACAACAAAGTAAAATAGAAAGAGACATATTAGAATTTTATTATTTGATGAATGTAGATAAAGAGCAAGGCAGCGGCGGCGACGGCGGCGACGACGACGACGACGGCGGCGTCGGCGGCGACGGCGGCATCATTGCACCTTGTACAACTAGAAATTTTAATAGAACTACAACTTCCTAATATTCAAATTACATTCGTATAAACGTGTTAATATGACGAAGTATAATTTATCACATGTTTTTTGTATTTTATATAATGTTCTATACTATTTATTCATGCTATCAACTTGTTCAAATTGATGGTTGGAACAGACTAGCAATGCATATAGAAAAAGATATATAAATGTATATACGTATCTCTTCTTCCATACTTTCTAATTTTGACAAAGTATAGACTAGTATTCGGTCAATGTAGATGGCATCTCTGGCAAAGGATTTTCCAAGCCATGGTTAATGCCATATGGTCTTAAGTGATATATTAAATATTCAAGGACGTACATCATATTCGGCGAAACATAATGAAACGATATCGCACTATCGGAACAGCAATCGAATCCATCTTTGGTATCATAATAGATGTATTTCCAGTACCAAAAATTTTTATCCACATGATTAGGTATTAAATGATGCTCTGGCACAAATGGAAAGAACCTTCCACGGCCATGCGAGTCTCTAGTATCCATCGCGCGAACGCCAATTTTTTCTAGACACTTTCCCATTTCGACATCCTCCGCACCACCGTTATCAGCACGACACTTGGTTTTGTCGGGAAGACCTTCCGTTACAAATTTACGAAGACCTTCTTTGCTAACTACGTATCCAGCACCTCCGCTCATATATCCTTGCTTTACAAAAGGTTTGAATCTACATCCAAAATACAATGGCATACTTGGGTTGTAAGATGATAGCATGTAACGGAGATTTTCAACCACAACGTACCTGGAATTGTCGATTACATAATGCGTTTAACCAAAATATCTACATATATATATTATTCTCTCTCTCTCTCTCTCCCTCTCCCTCTCTAATATTACATATTATAAATAATATTCATCACAATTGTGATATGTAGATATAATTTATAATAGGAAATATTTTTATCGAACAGAAGTAAATGAAATTTTACTAACGTGTCATCATCAGCCTTCATGAACCAATCTACTTGATCTTTGTACTTTTCATAAGCATATTTAAATGCTTCTTTGGTTTTAGCCCACAGATTATCTCTGCCTTCTTTTACTGGTAGCACTACAGTGGGTAAACTTAAATCTGAAAATAATGACAAGATAATGACAAGATAATGACAAGATAATGACAAGATAATGATAAAATAATGAAATATTATGTAAATATATTATCATTTCGTTTGATAGCAACTCTGTTTTCTTTGTTTATTTTTTCATATATTTCATTTACTTACACTTGTTGCATAAAAATGATGAATTATTGTTACAGATATGAATTATTGTTATACAATGATACATATTGAAATAAGGAAAGAACAAAAAATATAAAGTAAGAAAAATATCACTATGCTTGAAATGCTTTCATTACGTACCTTCCGCAGAACTCATAAATAAAAGAATATTACAGCGTTTTCCCCATGTGGCTTTGACATGCCGAGCCTTACTTTGATGATTTTTTGGTCCAGTCATAATCCAACAAAGGACACGAACTTTTTTAGCCAATGCTTGTGCTACCTTATCTTCTCCTTTATGAAAATCTTCATTCTCACTGTGAAATTTGACTTCTATGTCTGGTCCAACCTAATGTAACATTCCAAATATCAATGGAAGAAAAATCATGCTTTCAACATTTTCATTTCAAAGTAATACCTCTGGCTCAAGTTCTGAATAATGATGCGGGTCTCTTATCAGAGATGAACGTCCAGGAATTCGTGTAAATATATGAGATATTTCTCCAGCAGAGGAAAAAGAAGGCATGCTGTTAAAAAGCCAATGACTGTGCCAGCTGACAGAGTTATAACAAAGCGGCGTCCACTTCGTCCACCTAAACATGCCATTTTGTCATTGTTCATTTAATACGTTACATTAATTATTCATTATTATTATTATTATTATTCAAAGATGATATATTGAACAATTCCCATGGAATATTTAAGTAGGAATTAGTAATAAATAACATTAAATAATCATAATTACCATCAAAACTTGAAAATCGTTGCTGAACCATGATATTAAATGAAACAGTTGATTTTTTATTATCTTTTATTATCTTAATCAAGAGACAAGCATTCTATTCTATATATATATATTCTGCACCGCATTTGATAATATTTATTTGTTCTTCTTGTACAGTTGATTGCTTACGTATAGAAAATCATGATATTTTGCTTGCTTACAATTGTCTGGAATATTTGGTTAGCAACATTAACGATCACTGATTATTTCAATATGAAATATTCAAATTTCTTTTGCTGCTGACGAGTTTTCAGCGAAATATAATAAGATAAGTAAAAATATTGGATATATAATAATAATGGACTTGTTCGCCTTATCTTATCTATTTATAACGAGGTAATTTTTCTACATCATTTCACGCGTTTTTCTTTGGTATTCTTCACCATGTATCTTTATCGCGTCATCATTTCTACTATTTCTATTATTGACATAGTAATATATTTTTCAATAATTCGATTCCGATTCTCCTCGCTCCATATTATCATCATAATCGACAAAATAATCAAATGTCAATGTGGGTGGGAGGGAAGTAATTAGAAAATGTGATATTTTAGAAATTAATAAATGCTCAATAAAATACAGTATAGTATGTTTCAAATGTATAATTGATCGATGATTACTTATATTATCTTTCTTTTTATTTGCACTAAATAATGTGATAGTGTCATGAATAATTCTTAGAAATAATAATGATACAACAAAAGCTAAACTAAAATGATCCGATGAAAGATACAATTGTGCCTTATTGTAGCACACCATTCCATTGCTCAACTACGTCAAGTATTATCAATATACAAATAAGAATGAAGTGTAACCTACCATATATAAACATATATAAATAATATTGTAAATGAGCATTATGTGCATTGTTAATATGTTACATACAATTCCTCTTATGCAATGTAATGTTCCTCATATGCTTGTATCTTCACATACAAACAATATAAATTATACTATTCATGCATGTTTAACTTTGCAAGGTCATGCATGGACAGCTGAATGCATTTGTAAAGAGCAAATGTAAACTAAAGAGAAATATGACTCATGGCTGATTTTGCAATATGTACCGGAAACATATTTCTATATTTCTACGTGTTCACATTTATATATTTTATTCTTGCTAATTAAATTTATCATTTTTTTTGTTTGGTTTTTTTGTTTTTTTTGTTTTTTTGTTTTTAGATGGGAACAATTAAAAAAATGTATCAAAGTAGTATAGTTATCCCTAATTATTTGAAGATTACAGGATACGCATAAATAATGTGTTGTGTGTATCAAAAATATTAAACAATGTATAGATATCATTCAAATATACATACCATATTAAAATATTGACATGTTATATTAATCAATCGGTCCATAGCGATTTAATCTCATCGATCGTTTAATATCATTCACTCAGGTACACCAATTGATTTCGTATTTATAAAAATAGACATGTTTTGGTATATTTTTAATGACAGATTAAGAGTTCACCGTAATCGTTTAAATGTTTACCTCGCAGCATGGTCCTTAATGCGACGTGACAATAATAGTGAAATTAATACTGCATTCGTATGCATTTTATGCACTTTACTGCTTCCGAGTGTTGTATACATTTTATGTTTGTATTCGTATTTAAATTGTTGTTCTATATTGACTACGTAATAAAAAATATATAATCCAGTAGTGTAAATGACTATAAGAAAATCAACAAAACAAGATAACTTTAAAATTACTCTTTGCTTGTCATCGCAGCAAGCAAGTAAGCAAGTAAGCAAGTAATCAAGCAAGCAAACATCCACCGGCAACTGTTAAATCTATATCGAACATTGACAAGAGAAATGAGCGAAACAACTAGAGAGGGCTCTCTGCTCTCATTAAAAAACTATATAACCTCTCCTTCTTCCTACGTGGCAAATATGCTGGCAAATATATTTATCTTATTTATATCATATCATTCCTTTTTAACATGACAATTTTAATAAGAGAAATATTTCAATCTTGGGCAAGTATTAGAAATTTCACATCTACTTCAAAGACATTCATAATATTCGCTTGAATATTTGACTATTTACCCGCCGAATATTCAACCAATCAGCGTTCATCGTTTATTCCTCCTTTACTTGACATTTGGCACATCATCTGTCATTGATATTGTTAATGGTTCTTTTGGACAGTCGATTCTCTCTATAAACGACAAGAGTCAATGATTAATAAACGCTAACAATAAGTGAAAATGAAACTAATGCCAAAATATTTGGATCAATTGAAAATCGTTAATTATCTTTCAAATACAGTTATACGTTAACCTTGCATTATTTCATGTGGGGCTTCCTGTGTGTGAATAAATTTTTCGATTAAATTATTTTCTCTGTACTTTTTTCTAATAGATAAATGTTTAATTTGCACCATTAGAGGTTATATATATATATATATATATGTATATAACCTAATAATTAGGTTATGTATATGTATATATATATATGTATATTTATAAATGTAAAATGTATATTTTTGGAAAAAGTTTAAGTTTATTTATACTAGTCCTAGGTGAGAATTTTAAATATTTAAATAGAATGCAAATAATAAAATGATCTGAATGATAAGAATCAATTTGTTAATATAATTATTATTGTTATTGATATTATATAGCTTCGATAATAAGTGTATTAGGACAGACCGACGAATGTGCTGTAGAAACCAAATCCGAGGATCATCTCTCTGACGAGGATGCAGATAAAATGTATATAACTAAAGATAATGATGTAAGCGATCAAGAAGTTTTGGAACCAATGACAAATATGTCATTAAAAAATAGTTCTCTACATAAAACGACTAAACTCAATTGTTTAACCGATAAAATTTATGGATCGGTGGAAGTAAGACGGCTTACCACAATTACTTATTTCTTCTAGATAAATTTAAAATCCAAAATCGTAATCGTATGTAATATTATGTAATATTATTTGTAGTTAGTCAATGCGACAAGACTTATGGAATTGCTAATCTTAGAGCCTGGACCATCAAATCGAACTAGGAATGATCAAAAATGGTAGACAACAACCAGGAACATGCGTGCTAGTTTTGTTTTATGCTAGATGGTGTGTTTTTAGTAGTCAAGCAGCACCGCACTTCAATGCATTGGCAAGATTATTTCCTCACATTAAATGCGTAGCTATAGATGCGATAAGACATCAAAGGTACTTCATTAATAGATCACAATAAGAAATCTATTTCAATCTATTACACAATATTTATCCTCTAAATTGTTGCTCTTTTTTCATTTGTAGCTTCAATGCACAATACGGCATAGTAGGAGTACCAACATTGATGCTAGTACACAATGGGAAACCCATAGCTAAGTTTAATGGCACCGTTTACAAATTGGAGTTATTCGCAAGACTTATTATGCATTTTACTGTATTTTATCCGAGTAGTTTTTTGTTGGTTACATCAGCAGACTTCAGCGGTCCAGTACCTAGTACACCTTCCAATGAAACCGATTATTGTTTAGTACTATCTTGGATTTTCATTGCTGCATGCGCTTTATATTTTACATCTAAAAGCAGATGGTGGCAACAATTCATTGAATTAGTTCAAAATACATGGCGAGAAAGTAACGCGCAGCACGAGCACGTTGATTAGCTTTCTTTTATTTTTCTATTTCTTATTTATTTCCAAGCAATATGTTGTTTATCCAACTAAGAAAGTTTGACTTAAAGTAATAGTATTGTCATATTATTTGATAAGTAATAAAAATATATGTTTATTATTCTTTAAAAGCAAATAATATATATATATATATATATCTCAATTATTTTACTTTCACTGTAATATGTTTATGATTTCCTTGAAGTAAAAAGTATACATATTTCATTTATTTGTATTCATTTCCTATGGTATGTAAAAGTTAGGTTAACGATTATTTCATCAGCCAGTTTTGTGTGTGTGTGTGTGTGTGTGTCAATTAAACGCGTTTAAATAATAATGAAAATCGCTTGTAAATGTTAAATATAACGATAATGAAAATTAATCAAAAAAAAAAAAAAAAAAAAAAAATCGAGTTTCTATTTTAACCAACATAAACTTGACTTCGACGGTTACGTATTTGATTCACGTTGTATTCATAATGGCCGACTTCGAGATTCACTTATCATTTCCCTAACTTCATGATTGTTGTGTACGGCATTTGTTTGCGCTGAAGTTCGTCTCTAATGGTTTTGTTATTATCGCTAATGCCGGTTGAAAGTAGTGATTCTTCTTAGAAAACAGAATAAATACAAATAAGTGGACTTTTTACAAGAAACTTGACACATCAGGTCAGGCAAAATGACTTTGTTCGGTGTTTTTATAAATTTAGATCGTGTAAATTTTTTATCGTTTGACGTCAGGTTAGCTTCTCTGTAAAAAAAGTCTGTACAAACATTTCAATTAATTTAAGAGACATTATTCCAATATTAATTTATCAATAGATAAGTAATTATTTAAATTATCTAAATAACAGTTTACATATATGTATGTATGTATGTATGTGTGTGTATATATATATATGTAAATGTATATATAAATCTCTTGTTATATACATATATATGTATATACATATGTATATGTATATGTAAGGGAGAGAAATAAATAAAAAAAAAAACAATGGGATCATTGAATCTAATTTGCCCAATGTGCTGTGGTGAAACATTTAACGATCCACAGTCATTGAAGTACCACTTGCTCAGCATGACGGACAATTTGTATTGTCCTGGATGTTCGCAGCGTTCAGATTCGGTAATGGCCTTGATACAGCACTTGGATAGATGCGGCCAAGACTTTAATCCAAAGGAATTTGAAGATATTAAAGAAAACAAGAAGCAAGAAACTTGTAAGGAAACAGTCATAGCTTCTGAGGTCTTAATGGTATAATTTGTTTCTTTTTTCTCCATGTACTTATGTGTATTATAATATAATATATAAGATACTTATTAAGGTACTTATTTTGATTTATACTTGGCTTTAGGATACACATATTGAGCAGATTAATCAAACTTTTCTAACGACTGTAAATAATAATGATATAATGATAGTAGGAGAATCTGAAACTATACGAGTTGACGAAAATGGTGTGTAAGAATTTTTTGTATTTACATTTATTTGATTCCATTGAATGTTATTTCTAACATAAATATCAGGAGACATTAAAGTAATAGAAAAGACTGGTATGGAGAAATCAGAAGTAGATCATAATTCGTTGGACTTAAAAATGAATGAAAAATTAAATGATATCGTTGACGTTGAAAGAGATGATAAATCTTCGATGTCAAATACATTGGTAACTCCATCAACCTCTGGCACAGAAGATATATCAGAAGATAAAAATATAATAACCATTTTATCCGGTGGTTCGGAACTTTTGGATGGAGGTGGTAGTGCCTTGATAAATATGGACCATATAAATGATGTTGGGCAACTTGACGAAAGTGGATTACTTCGTGTTAAACAGGAGATCTCAGAGGTAAAAGTAGAAAAGGTATAACGCGTTTGTATTTTTTCTTTTTTTTCTTTTTTTTTCTTTTTTTTTTCTTTTTTTTCCATATTTTTGCATGTACATGCAATACACAATTGAAG
Source organism: Polistes dominula (assembly GCF_049000335.1). Classification (NCBI taxonomy): domain Eukaryota; kingdom Metazoa; phylum Arthropoda; class Insecta; order Hymenoptera; family Vespidae; genus Polistes; species Polistes dominula. Next base: position 98,919 of record NW_028301040.1, read on the forward strand.
TTGATCGTGTTTTTTTGTCTCCATTGATTTGGTTGTAAATCAATTTTGAACAAAATGATAATGACCAATTTTGTATCTATTCATTTCAGAGAATTTATATGCACCACAAAAATGAATCCAAAACTGGATATTTCATTAGAAAAAAAGTATCTTTAAGATAATAAGCATAAATATAACTGCATATAATAATAAATTAATTCGAAATATTGTAGTTAGTAGTTTGAAAGAATATTATCTTATTCCATAGCTAGAACCAGAAGCAGTTTATAGCTGTACAACTTGCGACATGAGCTTCAATTCCGTTTTTGAACATATTAACCAGTTTCATGATGGACAAGAAGTGTTACTCGAAATGGCAGACCAGTTGGACGATTTATCATCTGTACCCACAACTTCTGTTCTCCCAGAGGAAACTGATAATACTACTAATACGCAATCTCAAACAATGAATACACTTTATACTGAAGAATGTGTAGATAGTGAAGGAAGATTATATACTAGAAAAGTTGTTCAAGTAGAAAGATTTTGGGATAGAAATTCAATGGAAGTAGTACCACCAGTGCAATCCGCTAAGGCGCCAATGATTGAGAAATTTTTTTCCAATGTAGAAGGCGTTAAGGTACGTCATTCATACCTGTGTCACGCGAGTTTATTTGTCTTTACTTTATACACACAATATTTGGTATATCAAGGTGAGAGAGAAGAGGATAGTTCCTACGTCAGTGAAAATGTACAGATGTAATAATCAAGGTCTCGAACAATTCAATAAACTGACAAATTTTCGAGAGCACGCATGTCTTCGGGGAAATAATCGTTGTGATACTTGCGATCAAACTTTCGCAACGTCAAAAGCGTTACAACTTCATTCCAAGGTACACGAGGCTGAATCTGATTCTAATCAACGAGTATTTGTATGTCCTACGTGCGGTACGGAATTTTGTTCTCACAAAAGCTTACGATTGCATTCTCGTATGCATGCGCCGGTGAGAGCAAGACATGTCGATGCACCGGAAGGACATCGAGATGCGACCTTTACTTGTCCCGAGTGTGGTAATTTCCATTTTTACAATTACATTTTTTACACAATTTAACAACAAAAATAGTTTACGTAAAATTCAAATACTTAATATTAAGATGTAATGTTGACCTTTGTAGGTAAAACTTTATCAGAATCGTATAAAGAAGCGCACATGTCATTGCATACAGGTGAATCTGTAACTTGTACAGTTTGTAACAGAAAGTTTGACTCTGCTGATAGTTTAGCGATGCATGCCGCGGTCCACACCGAATTGAGTCAATCACATTCTCCGACTCCTCCTACGAGCGAAGTCAATGAGTCGACTGAAAATCAGAAACCCTATCAGTGCCAACACTGCGGTAGAAGATTTACTAGACCGCACGAGAAGGTAAAACACGAACGTATTCATACCGGAGAGAAGCCTCATATTTGCGAAGTATGTATACTCTCTCTCTCTCTCTCTTTCTTTTTTTGAATATACATCATATATTTGTCTGATATGAATATAAAGGAAACATGATTATTGTTGTTGTTGTTTGTTAGGTTTGTGGAAAAACTTTTCGTGTTTCATACTGTTTGACGTTACATATGAGGACACATACAGGAGTAAGACCATACGGCTGTCAACATTGCGGCAAAAGGTTTAAAGCTTCTTCTGTGTATAATCATCATTTACTTACTCACGGAGAGGAGCGTGCTTATACATGTCCTTATTGTCCAAAAACGTTTAAAACTAGAGTACAGTTAGCCGGTCATAAGAATAGTCATACCAAGCCATTTCGTTGTACGGAATGCTCGAGACCTTTCGCATCTTTGTACGCGGCAAGAGCGCACATTCAAACGCATAAGAAAGACAATAATTTAAAATTTAGTTGTAAAATCTGTGGAGCGTCTTACGGTAGAGCGTTTGCTTTAAAAGATCATTTGAAACAGCATGATCAAGATACATTGATTCTCCCGGAGCCTGCACGAGAGGAAGAAGTACGCGAAGCTGGTAATTTCTTGTTTACAGAAGAGGATATTGAAGAAAAATTAATTATTCCATCTTCTATAACTGTCGTACAATCTTCTGAGCCAGAAGATACGGATTAAAATTGTGATATCTAGTCGGTAAATTGTTCTAACTTGTAGTTTACTGTTTCGCGTTTGTTTATTTGTTTGGGAATGATGAAACGATTGGAATTTTTCTTCATTACACAATATTTAAATATCTATTCTATTCTATTCTATTCTATTCTATTCTTCTATTTTTACGAAAACGTTGTGTTATAATGTAATATAACTTATGACTTTGACTTGTGATAGCAATGTAAATGAACATTTTACTTTGCTACAAAAGCAAGTAAGCAAATATTTGAATGAAAAATATTTTTTAAAATTATCCTTTTCGATGTATAGGTTATTTTTCTATCTCGATTAAAATCTATGCCTTATCATCGAGTTTAATGGAAATTTTACATACGGCAATTAATTTCATTTCTTTTTAGATTAAATCTTATTAGAATAATCTCTTCTCGTCATTATTTCTTGGAAAGTGTTACTTATATTTCAAGATTTGTTCGGTCTTCCACATCGTTGTTTACTTTTCTGAATGAACTCATTTAGACAATAATAATAATTATATATATATATATTATATATATATTTGCATTATGTATTTTGACTCTTCTAATTCTTAGCTATGGCCTTGTAATGGATGAAGACATAGGTGAAAGCATAATTTAAAAAACTAAATCTAATTTTATATTTCAAGTGGAAATTTGTTATTGTTATTTTATAGAATACGATAATTCTGTGTACAGTGCTGGCAATGGACATATTTTCTCTACCTATTAAATATTGTCTTAACAACAATTACTAACAAGGCTATTTATTTGGAAAGGAAGTTGGAGAGAACTAAAGAATAATCCTAATAGTATTTAATCCTCGTCATTTTACGCGACATTTTTGCCTTATTCCATTTTAATATTTTGTTGTTGTTGTTGTTGTTGTTGTTGCTACTACTACAACTATCTTAAAAAACATTTCGGCAAATAACGATTGTATTGAAATATAAGCAATATTTACACGGAGATTAATCTGCGACGGACTGATTAAAATGATTAAGATGATTAAGATATAATCTAAGCAAGTACAAATCAAATTTTGCTAATTATCTTACGAGAAGAATATTTATATTTAATGTGTTCGAATAAATGCGGGAAAGGGATTATTGGATTATTGAACGTGTAGAAAAACGAAAATAAAAAAAGAAGAAAGAAATTATGTTGTTATAAATAATTGAGGTCATCGTTTTATTGATTGAGAGATAGTATTGGTATTCCTTTTAACCGATTTAACTAATGCTTGCAATTCTAGTTTGAATTTTTTATTATCTTCAGGAGGCATCTTTTCTTCCTTTTGCTAAAATATTATCACAACAATTAGAAAAACATGTAAATTATATAATTACGTAATATTATATACTTACATCAACAGGAATATGTTGGGCTCTTCTTTTCAATTTCTCTTGAATGAAAGTATCTGTGCCTTTGGTTTTTCTATAATGAGGATCTGCAGGATCGATGTTGAAATTATGTGATGTAAAAAGCGCGGAAAATCTGGCATCGTTAACATTTACTTGAAAATCATCTTCCTCGATATTTTGTACATTTTGTTTTTTCTTCAATCTTTTGCGCTTAGATTTAGACAAATTTGTATTAGCTTCAATTTTATTCATGTCAAAATGTTTCTTATTTTCATTCTCGGTTTCATCCATTAAAAGTAATTCTAATTCTTTCGAACGTTTTGTTTCTTCGTTTTCCATAAATGAAGAATCATCATCATCATCATCATCGTCGTCGTCGTTACGCGATAACCGGCCATTTTTCAGTTTATTGTTCTTCCAAATATTAACATCGGTATTATCCGAATTCGATGCATCATCGTCGCGTAATTCCATCCGTTTTTTGATTTCTTCCTTTCTAGCTTTTTGTTTGATTTTTCGTTTTGCTAAATATTTCTCGAATGGAGCTAAATCTTCTTCAGTTTTCTTTGATTTATCCTTGGCTAATTTATCTTCTTTTTCTTCCGTTCCAATGCCCCATGTAAATTCTAATTCAACATCTTTGTTTTTTTTCGCCTCTTCCTCTTCGTCCAATTGTTTCAACAAAGATTTATATTTTTCAATGGGATCATTAGGTGTATCTGAATCCTCTTGATCTTCTCTTTCACGCTTATCATTTTGTTCAATTTCATTGTCTACAATGTGAATATAAAAGTTAGATGTTATCATACATTAGATCAATATATTACACATCAATTTACCTACCTGTATCATCATCGCTAGTTCCACTAGCTAAATAAGCTTGCAAATCTTTCTCATTTATTTCATTAACTTTTCCAGAATTAAGCTTATTTGCTAATTCTTCCCTGTCTGGGTTTGTTTCGTCCCAAGTTAATTGTACTTTAGCTTGTTGCAACGCAGTAGTAACAAATTGACGTGGTTGATATTTCGAAATTTCTGGCAATTCGGTACACACTTCTCGTGGTTCCTGAAATAAAATAAAATCTTCATTTATTAAATGAATATGAAATGAATAGATGAAGAATTTGTGTTGAATACCTGATCAAAAGTCATATCATCAGGTATAAATCTCAAATCTAGTCTTGTTGCAGTGCACTCATATTCGATACCATCGCAATCGGTATAAATTTTGTTAGCAGTTTCAGCGGAATCGCATTCTAATACCGCATAATAATACTTTAATCTATTCAATTGATATTTCCTTAATTTCTCCATGTGATAACTCGAGCCTTCTTCGTTCTATATAATAACAATGAAAGAAAAATAAGGGGAAATGTTTATTCATGGTATATAAGTAATTAAACTTACGCTGTCGCTGTCGCTGTCGCTTTCGCTGTGACCTCCTTGTTCTTCTTCTTCTATTTTATCATCAACCAGTTCTACCGGTCCTTTTATTTCTTCTTCTTTCATACGTTCTAAACCAAATTCTGATGGATAGATCTACAATATTGAAAAAAGCTCAATAGAAACTTCTATTATAGAGTTGTTAATGTGCTGTTGTCAATTACTGTTAGTAGTACTTAACTACTAACTTAATTACCGTAACTGAATGGATAATACCACCGCTTGGTAAAAATGAATGAAATAGGACCATCAGATCTACGGCACGTATTCTATCCCAGTTCATATTGCAAACAGCTAATCTACGTGTTATTTCATCGGTCGTTTCTGCATCTTTATCTAATTCACCCCAACCATGTTCTATGTCTTCTATGTCTTCGTCTAAATTTCAAGATAACATATATTTGTATTTGTTCATGCAAACAATTAGGATTAAAACATATTCAAACAAAGGTAGAATATAGATATGATTAGAGTGTTACCACTGTATTCGGAAGTTTCTTCATCGGAAGAACTATCGGTTACTAAAATTCCTTCACCCCTTGCATAATTAACAGAAAGATCTTGTAATCTCTCTTTTACTTGATTAGTTAACTTTAAATGTTCATCTTTTTTTTATATTCAACTGTTTTTCATTTTCCTTCAATTCCTCATCCAAATCAATTGTACAAGACGAGCTAGCGATACATAGATTCTCGTCAATATCTTCCTTTGCCTTTGATTTTCTAGCACTTTTTTCCTTCTCAATAGTATCGTCAGATTCATCCTGCTTTATTTTATTATTAGCCTTTTTTCCACTTTTTCTTGTTTTCAATTTAATCTCGGTATCTGATTCATCTTCACTGCTACTTTCTTGATGATAGTACTTTTGAAGATTTTCCATAGAAGTTTGATTAATAGGTTTACCACGTTTATCAACCGTATATTTAATTGCAAATTTGTCATCATTAAACATACTTTGAAATCTTTTATCTATTTTAATTTTACGCTCATTTTTTGGTATCCTTTTAAATTTGGGATCCCTTGCAATATGTGCAAAACGTTTATCAACAATTGCCTCGGCCATGACGATAATAAATACTTTACAAATGTAAACAATTAAATAAGATTAATTAATAGTTTCAACTATTCCTCAATTGTTGCACAATCTACAACAAAATTAATAAACATTTAAATCTATTGTTTCATTTTAGGTTATGTTTTAATGCCTTTTAAAAACATAATGCATATGTACATACTTATCCACGTGTGTTAAATCAAAGAATAGAGATGTACATAGAATCTCCTCACAAGTCCAACAAGCACCAACGAAATTTTGAATTTTTTACATTGAAAAATTTAATTTATTATTTATTAATAACAAGTACACTATAGAACTTAACTGGTGTGGTTCCCGCATAGGGAGAAGCAGCGCTAGTGTACCACCCTATACAGTTACATTTTTGGTTCATATTTTGTTCAAAGCTGTCGCTGAAGTCGCATACTTTTCTCTTTGTAAGTAGCGAATTGGCTTAACCAATCAAAATCAAAATCACTCAATTGAATAATAAATTCGTAAGATGGCAGAGTAATCGTTGAAACGATAACGTAAGTTATCGTTTATAGAAAATTTTCTTACTTAAGGTTTTTCTGAAGTGCACGTTGTTAAAACGGTAAGAATATAATTCTTTAAATCTTAACTATTATTTCATAATATTATCTCTCTCTCATAGAATTTTTGTTTATATTAAAAAAAAATTGTATTTAACGAGACGTAATTAATGCAGCATTATTTTCCTTCCTTAATCTAAAATCTATCGAAACAAAAACGTGTTATAAAACAACTGCATCACGGCACGTTGCCAATAACACATGCTGTTAACTAAATCGTCGTAATATCTAAATTTTCAAGTTTACAGTGAATTTCTTATCCCAAAAATTCAACCTTTCTTTTTATATTCTCAACTAATAAATCATCATAAAAGAAATATTAAAATAATCAAGAGAATAATTGAGAAATAATATTTGGAAGGTATCATGTTCATAGAATTGATACAAATCGTCTAGGATTAGTAACACAAACAATTAGAGAGTATCCAATTTTATATAAAAATATTTATTGTAATCCATTGTTAGGTAAGTCACGATGCAGATCTTCGTAAAGACCCTTACGGGTAAAACCATTACCCTTGAAGTAGAGGCATCCGATACTATAGAAAATGTAAAAGCTAAAATTCAAGACAAGGAAGGAATTCCTCCTGATCAGCAAAGACTTATTTTTGCTGGTAAACAGCTGGAGGATGGTCGTACTTTGTCAGATTATAACATTCAAAAAGGTACATTCATCGCATATCATATTATATTATGTTCATATGATTTGTCATTTATGCTTTTATGCATTTATGCATTTATGCATTTATGTTATATAATAATATCTGAAATAATATCTGAAATATTATTTATCGAACAGAATCAACGCTTCATTTGGTATTGCGTCTTCGAGGTGGAGTTATCGAACCTACCCTTCGTATTCTGGCGCAGAAATATAATTGCGATAAAATGATCTGCAGGAAATGCTATGCACGTCTTCATCCACGTGCAACTAACTGCCGTAAAAAGAAATGTGGACACACTAATAACATCCGCCCAAAGAAGAAGCTAAAATAAACTATTTCCATTATTTATTCAAATCATGGAAAATTGGACATTGGAATTTCCATCTTTATCCATATTCCATTTTCTATCAATAGAACATGATTGATTAATCAATCACGAAAATGTGTATTTCTTATAACGGATTACAATAAAAACTTATCATCATAGATTCAAATGAGTAATATTTTATTTATATATTGTATAATTGATCAAAATTTATAATATAATAATTAAAATAAAACTCTCTTTAGGTACAATTACTTGCACGTACTAACTTTAATAATAATTCTTCTTGATTTGCATAACTCTTATAAAGATTCATATCGTTAGAATTTGGAATAGAACCACCAACCTATTTGAAAGAAATCATTTTTTAAAAGACAAAGTTGCCAAACATTTGACTTTATGTATAATAATTATTTACCTTTGCTCTCTTAACATACTGTTCATATATATTTATGCTTGCTTCTTTGACAAATGGTAAGGAAGTAACAGTTGGTGGTTGCGGGTTTTCTGGAAATGATGCTTGCTGCACTAGTTTTGAACGAAGTTTTGTTTGATCTATCGGATACGTTGCATTACGTCCTATTAAAACGAATCTGCAAAAGCAAACAGTCATAGTCACAGTCACAGTACACAACAGTACATTATTAAATACTAAGCGTAATAGAACAATTGAGAAAAAAACATTACCTTTTATAGAGAATAATATCATTTCTTGCTGGATATTCTGGCTGCATTCCATATACCTCTTTCATTGACGGAAACAAACATTCAAAGGACATTAATTCTGAATTATCTTTAGATGCAAATAATTGTGAGTCATTCATCTGCGGATGACTTTCATCTTCGTCGGAAGTTGAATCCTCGCTTGAACTATGTCAAATAAAATTGGTAGTATACAAATTAGGGTAGGTAGGTAGGTAGGTAGGTAGGTAGGTAGGTAGTATGAAATTTCTTCACAAAAATAATAAGTATACCTTGCACTAGACGTTGTACTGCTTGTACTACTCTGTCCAGTCATAGATGGATTCTTCATATTCAAATTTTTATTACCAGTTTCTTCTCTTCTTCTACCTGGCCTTATACGTACAGCAAATGGACTAAAACTTGTTGTAAAATGAGGCATGAAATCTCTAACTGAATGACTTATTATATATGCATATAAATCCAAAAATATAGATAATTCATAAGGCCTATGATAATCATAATAAATATCAATCATTTCTTCGTAAGTACTTTGTACTTGTATCATTTCAGAACAAGTTTTAGTTACTTCATTGAATGCATATGGTAAACATTTCAATACATTTTTATTCCACCATTGAGTAAGTAATCTTCCTTTGCGAAGATATTGACATGCAGGCTTATGGTGAAGATAATAATCTGTTAATAATTCCCATATCGATGGTTTACCTTCTTCTGGTATAAAAAGACCTAGAAAAACATGTATACTATCAGTATTTGTAATTGCAAGTCATTTGCCCAGTGAAATACTTCATTACCTAAAAATAAATTAATTGTATGTTGTTTTTCTTGATCGCTGAAAGTATTACTGTAATATCTACTCAATGTTTGCATTATATCATTTCCTTGACTAGTCCATGGTGCAGTTTTTCTAAATTTACAAATACAAATTATTATTACTACTATTATTATTATTATTATTATTATTATTATTATTATTATTATTCCTAATGACACACTATGACACGACGAATTACATGAAAATTTGTGTTTATTACCTACCTATAGGTTTTGATTCTGTGTACCAATTGAGATCCACCATACTGTAAGGCTAATGTATCGCCATGATCTTCATACAATTCTTCCAACATTCTTACACAATCAGAATCAAATTCAAGTTTAGGACTTTCCAATACTCCTAAAGCACATAACTGAAAACCTAAAGCACATTTGCCTATAGCAAATTGAGCTGTATTTGTCCGATCTAGACAGTCAACACAATTAGTTCTAATAATTCCAGTTTGTGGTATTCCCTTTCTTGCAAAATAATCCTTTACATGATCTTCTAAATATTCTGAATCATACGTCTTATTACATTCGGTTGATGGTATTTCTAAAGTGTTAGGACTTTTTAAATAATTATTATAATCTATTTTGAATGAATTATTAAGAGAATTTTTCACGTCATAAGAACTAAACGATAGTCCACAACTTGAATTTGTTTTATGAACTTTTTTAGCATTACTGTGTTGTTGCATGAATAAATTTCGTTGACTGTAATATGGATTATGCGATTGAAAAACACCCGTTTTTAAGACAGCATTGTGGGCTATATTTGCTAAACGACCCATAACATTGACTTCTTTTCTGTACAAAAATCATTTGATTATCATTTATTATTATTATATATATTTTCATTTCAATTGTATGATCATCAAATTGTAATTATTATAATTTACCGTTTGAGCATTCTGGCCATATCAAAGCTTATGTACTGAATATGGTGTTCCGGTGGTAAAAATTGATTTAAATATTTCACAGCCGTACTTAATTCTTCGCTTAATGTACTTTCGTGTTTTTTTTCTCACGTTTTTTAACAAGATTTAATATTATAATTGGCGATCCATACCTCTTAAGAAGCTTATTAAAATGTGCTCCTACAAAAGAACCAATATTTGTGTATATGTGTAACACACACACGAATAAAATAATAATTAAATCAATTTCTTACCAGCTGTTTCTACAAATGGATCAGCTAAATCACAAACGATTGTAGGCTTTGGAACCATTTTGCTAACGTCTTGGCTCCAATGGCCAGGAACTGAGCCACGCATTTGCACGAAAGAACTAAATCTTCCATTATTTAAAGAACTCACACCAGAATCATGAACTATTTGTTCAGTTTCTACTTCGTTTGCTACATCACCCTTAATATTCATATACATATAGGGGGATTCACATATATGATATATAAAATATATATAAATAGAGGAGAAGTAGAAAACTTACATCAAAATTTGCACCACGCTTTAAAAATCTAGTGCCTGCATATTTATTACTTCTTCTAGCTATTAAAGCGATATATACAGATCTCCCAAAGATGCTAACATTTGATTGTCCGATAAAACCGTGTATAACATATAAAATCCAATCTCTATGAAGATCTTTTTCCACTGGTGATAATAAATGTGAGTTCCATATGAATCGACGATTTGGATTACTGCGCACTGCATAATCAATATATTTTTCCTTTGTGCTGTCAAGGAATATAATAAGATAGATGTCGTCAAGATTTGTTCATTTGTTTTGTCTTTATTCTAAGTGTAAACTCTAATTACAAACCTATCACTTTGGTGGCAGTTTTTATGGAACGACCACATGTTAAAAAAATCTTCAGCTTCTTCTATATCATCTTCCTTTTCATTAGCATTGTTAGGTATGTCCAATTTAATGTGCTTTGGCGGTGCCATATTATATTGTAAAGTGTGCGTCAAATCATAGGAATAACTGAAGTAGAAATTACTACTTAAATCAATACCTTGAAACATCTTGACATATCTTTGTTCATCAGGATGAAAGAGACGAACAGTGTCATTGGGAATGTATATCATTGAAGTATCTTCTATTTTATATATTGTGTGATGACCAATAACTGCCACTCGACGACGTTTAGTTACAAGAATGATATAATATCCTTCCAGGAAGCGTATAAAACCTTTTACAAAAGATTTCTTCAATAAGTTAATTAATAATAAATAATATTTGTAAAAGAGAGAGAGAGAGAGAGAAATGTGAGATAAAAATATAAACATTTAATACAAATTCTCAAAAAGTTGTAAATTCTCTTATTGTAATAACAATAAATATATCATTATTTAGATTTGCTGTTAAATATCCCACACGTTGTGCATCAGAACATGCTTCATCTACCAATGATTACATCGCTGACAAAATGTCATGCGTGGATAAGTAAATAAAAAAATAGAGAGCCATGCTCGAAAAAATTATCATACATACCATGTTATATTATTATCAATTATATGTGCATAATTATGTATAATTATTCATAGTGAATCTTATCTTTATAATGTAGCAGTTGTTTCAATATTATAATACAATATAGTATTTAACAATAATTAGAACCATCATGAAAAAATGTCTATATGATTATTTTACTAGATTATTATTACAATTCATAGAAAACAATAGTATTTATAATAGTCCATTGTTTATAATTGTTGATCAAATCAAGATGATAGTAATAAAGAGAAAATATTTGTCGTTTTTTGGCTCAGAAAATAAAAACTGCAATGAGCCTTACCAAGAAGACCGAAAGCTGACACTAGCCTGGGAAAAGTATCTCTCTGCCACATATTCTTCCAGGTGAATTTAGTTTTTGTCGGTTTGTGCATCGGCTTTTCTGACCGATGCTGCTCAGACTCCTCTGACATATGTGTGCTGGATTCTTTATTATTGCTGCCTTTGTTAGCAAGCATATGTAAATAAGCTGTGTTCTTTACATTATAATTAATAATGGTTCTGATATGATATCATTATATTATACTGGTAGATCTTTTCTTTCTTTTTATAATTTTATACAATAATACTTCAATAATACTTCATAAATTGTGTCATAATAAAAGAAAACCACAAAAAAAAAAATCATGTGCAAAGCTGAGGAGCCTAAGCTGTTGCATTTATAAATGTAGTATGTAATAATATATGATGTACCTTAAGACTATCATATTTCAAATAATACTGTTTTAATGATATTGTGATAATGACTGACTCTCAATAAATGTGATTTTGTTAAAGTGTAGAAATTTGAGAAAAATATTATAAACCATACCAAATATTGACTACAGAAGCATGTACATGCAATGATGATAAACATTGTAAATTCTTAACACACCATACTAGAACCTTTATTATATTTCAAATATAAGGTAAATATTGAACGTACCAACAATACCAAAAGCTGAAACAACTCGTGCAACACCGCCAATGTTATTGCGTTGTCCTATACGTGTACGATTACCCATATCAATCATATTAACAAGATCTTGTATTTCATCTTGAGTATATTCCCTTTTATCGTCAACAACAAAAAGTTCCCTTGGTTCCATCCGATCTATTTTTAATACACGAAATCGTGTCAGCGTATTATTTGATCCCATTAAATAAAACCGCTACAATATCATTTTAAATATCAATCATTTTTGTTATTAACTCTTACAAGAGTTCAGTTGAAAATGAATGAATCATTTTACCGATTTTGTTTCATAAAGTGCAATTTTTTGTATTGATGATATTATCGGATGAAATATCATATTTGGAACAGTATTGTCATCCATTATTAATCGATTCAATGCAATCACCTGCTGCTGCTATTCATTCGTTTATCAATGATGTTTACAAGGTTAGGTTATCTTTTCATATTATCTTTATCATAAATGCAACGAAATATTTTGTTAAATATAATATCCAAATTCATTTGTCTAAAATCAATTTAATTAATTATTAACTCATTCTTTAATTATTAACATTTTACAACTAATATTATTATTTCTTCTAATCCAACATGACATTGACACTGACGTTGCCACCAGCATAGAGTGTGCTCTACTTGACTGTCATAATCCTATAGAACTTTATATGTATGTCATATATTATTTTATGTCCAGTTTTTATATTTTTTTCGTTATCATAGTAATAGGATTGATTCCAATAGGAAGAGGATAGTCAAAATAATATATTATAAGATATTTTATTATAAGATAGGAACACAATTAGTTGTAGAAATCTTCAACAGATTTTTCTGTCTATTTATTTTACTTTATATATTCAACACAACATAATTCATTCATTACATATTTTTCTATATCTCTACATAATGTTCACTTATTTAATACTTTATTTCTTTGAAAGATCATACAAAAATCTTGCTGTATCAACAGCAATGTAACATGTTAGAGCAATTGTTATGCCAAACAGTATTTTATCTTTTGTTCCTCCCATTAAGTAAACTGGTTTATGGATATCCCTCTGTACAAAAAACACAATCATTTTATATATAATTACATCAAATGAAGGTATTTTTTCATTTTAATATAAATATGTCAAGAGTTTACCTGGAAAAATTTATATTTTTCAAGAAGTTTAGGATCAACGGATGAGCTACTAGATGAAACTGAAGCAGCTGACTTAACTTCTGCTGGTTTGGTTTTCATAGTGTCCCAAATTAATGTTTGTTCTACTTTACTTAATGCACTAGGTTTCTGCAAAAATCAAATTCATTTATCAATATAGGATATAAATTACATACAAATACTAATATATAATAATGCATGATCGAGTATTATTAAGTATATCATATGTGAACATTTTGTTACGTGATCGATATTATGTCGTCTGCTAATAAATATGGCGAGTACTGTAAAACAATTGAAATATTAACATTTGAACTATAAGTAGAAAACACAGTAGAAAATATCGAATACTTTGATTGTTTTCTACTTAATGATGACGACAAATTGATAACAATTGAACAAATAATATAAATCAATAGAAAATACTTAACACCAAAAAATTGTCACCAGTAATGATGGAGCTTATTTACAAGAAAGTCAATTCTCTTATAAAATACTAAATGATCAATTATTTGAAAATGATACAAATATAAGGTAAATATATTTCAATGATTACTTACTAATGGATAATATGGTTGAAATCTTGTAGATTCTTTCAAACGTCCAGTAAACGGGTTGAACTCGTAGTAAGTCATTATTCAGTAGAGTCCAATAGTTGCGCAACCTTTTTAGTAGTAACCATTGAGTATATTCAACATAGATAGTCTTCAATAAAGTCCACAATAAAGATAGTTATAGATTAAACATTATTTTTATCTCAACATTGATTGTTATCTCTTATTCAATAGAGAATATTATACTTAATAATAATAATAATAAGAAGAAGAAAAAGTACACGCAAAAATGATTTAATTCCATTCTTGAGAAATAATTTCAAGACAGTCTATTGTCATGCTAAAAGAATTGAAATGCTAAAAGAAAACAAAGTTTTCAATTGTTTAACAATAAGTGTTATATATTGATATATTGATATATTGAAATATGTGATAAAGTTTATAATAAATATTTGTAGTTACATATATATTATAGCGACATCTATAAATTTATCATAAGAAGGTTAGTCAATGGTCAAATATGTTCATTGAATATTCTAGATTATTAAGATAGTTTTGAGATAAATTTCAAGTAGGAAAATATAATAAATTTCTAAACTATTTATTATTTCTGAATGATTAAGTGCTAATATCTGGATGTTTAAGAATTATATATCTTATATAAGGTAAAATTGTTCATATATCAATTTACCAAAATAATAATTATGAGTATTGATACTCTTTATTTCTGTACTATTGTTAAACAATTTTATTCTTGTTGTATAGAGCTGTTTTATATATTATAGTACTGTTGTATGTAAAATAGTATGAAATAGTAAAAGTATATAAGTATATATAATAACAAACTTCAATGTTATAAAACTTATCTTTTATGTTCATAAATGTAATAATCATGTAAATTAATTGCCATGATTAGAATCATCAAAACCTATAATATCTCAGTTGTTAAATATTGTACATCTATGTTGTATATCGTTGAATTTATTAATGTATATTCTTATGTTGTATTTATAATCTAATATTCTTCTTTAAAATCTTTTTAGTGTTCAGGATCTGTGAATGAACCATTGAAGAAGACCACTTCACCTGTAATAATGTATCAATGAATATTGGTAATTAATATACTTTAGGTAAACATTTTCTTTTGGTTTATTCATTCAAATGTTAAATTAATTAAAAGATAATAAGAATTATTTTCATGTGTTTTGCAATATATTTTCACAGTGTTAAATAATTCAATATTGCGATATTAGCGCCTTTGTTTTCTATATTATCGACCGAGCAACAAACAGTTGAAAACATGTCATGGCTGATCTTGTGATTCATAACAATGTATTAATTTATTTTACTTATTCTGAAGAAGTATGAGAGATACACAATCAAGATTACAAATGGTAAGAGAACAAGATACTTATATATATATATATATATATGTGATCTTATGTTAGGTACTTTGTTATATTAAAATTTATATACAAAATAATAATTATAATAATAATAATAATAATAATAATAATAATAGTAATAGTAATAAAAAATATGGTATACGCGTAATATCTATTTATTTTATATTTAGCTGTTTAATATGCGTATACTTATCAACATGTGAATTAGTTTAATTGTCTTTGCAATTGATTGTCCTATTTATATTAACATTACTAAATGATGTTATTGATCTCTGATGCTTTTGATGCTTTAGGAATCTGTTCCTAGCTTGAAACGTAACAATCGGAATATCACACTCCGTAGCACACATAGAATTTATAAGAAATGGGGAATAAAGTATCATGCAGCAGTGAGAGATGCTGTTTTTAAGTTGCACCCTATACCATATGTGCCCTTAAAAGCACCAGCTTCTTTAAAATGTGATAATGGAGAGTCTGATTTAGTATACGTATGTCAACAATGCAAAGATTGGTAAGAATTACATCTTATTTTTGAGCTATTTTATTCTATAAGTAAATATAAAGTGTAAATATGTTCTATATCTAACAAATGGATTGAATCAATTTCTTTGTGTCTTAGTTTTTGGTTTAAAAGCAGTTTCGAAGACCATAGTCAGCGACACAGTTGGATATTAGGATTTTGGTGTCAGAAATGTTTCTTAACGGTGTGCACTCATGTACCTAATAATAGTACACCATGTAATTTGTGTTTGAATATGGACAACGATAAGCGATCGTATATGAAAAAGAGAGGTATTCATAAACATCAAAAAATGGGAACTATTAGAGTCTTTTATAATCAGTGTCAATTTTTTGCACATTTGAAATTGCATAATATATCTTTAGTCAACATATGTGATATTATGTTAATGCCATTACCAAATGTGGAGGGTGATTGGACATCTAAAATGGATTTTGCTTGTGAAGCACTTTTCGAATATTGTTTCATGATAAGGGTACATATCATGGATTGGTTAAGAGCTAAAAAACTTCATCGCAATTGGTGGAAGATAGTTGAAAATAATATCGACTACGACGATAATGATAATCCTATTACAAAGATCATCAAAACGTATAATGGAAGGAATTTATTTCATTTAGATGTAGCTAAAGTAGATGCAGACTTGGTTCCTTTGAACTCATTGTACAAACTTAATCATTTCAAATCCTCTACTTCGGGACTCAGTAAAGTAGCATCAGAAACCAATGAAAAAGATAGTCATGAAAATATTAGTAATCCTGTAGTGTCGTCCAGTCGAAATACTCTTAAGGATGAAGGTAATCCTTCTACTCCTACTGATATTACCTTTGTAAATTGTGGACCTACTTATAAGTGTTATACATATGACTCATTAATAGATTATTCTTTACACCATAATAAAACGATTAATTCGAAATATGTGCATTATATGAATAAGAATAAGAATAAGAATAAGGATGTGCAATCAACGATAACGAAAAAACAAAGTAAGCAAAAAAGGTCGAAAAAAGAAAGTGTTAATCATAGTACTACTCCTGTTTCATCTTCACCTAATAAATCATCTAACATTATCGGTGAGAAAGATTTTAGTTATGTGCAAAAAGATCTTGCCCACAAATGTAGTAATAGTGGCAAATTATCCACCATTGTAATCACTACGCAGAATGGTGGTGATAATTTAATGAACAATTCAATTAGTAAGAATGCTACTAATTCGTTGCCTAATTTATCTCATAAAGGGCATCAAATCAATCAGAAATATGAAAAGCAAAAACATTTATCAACTATAAAAAATGATTTAAATTCAGCAACATTCCAAGATAAAGACACTGTTAAAATGAATGCACTTGTTAATAATAATCAAATTTCGTCTTATCTTTCGAATAATAAAATTGTATTTGTTGGTCAAGATATGGATGGGATTAAGAAAAAAGTCAATCATGTAACGGCGGTACCTTTACATATACGTAATAGTGCAATATTGGGGGACAATAAGAGTTCAGATAATTTAAAAACAATAACAGATGAGTCTAATAAAACAATATCTCCTAATCAGATTTTTCTTGAAAGTGGGAGAAGAAGATATATTTTGACGCGTACATCATCAAATGATGTGTATCAATTTAGTACGTTTACATCGCCTGATTCATCGTCAAATAATAATGAAAATGGAATAACGACGAAATTATCTTTGCTTGAAAATACATATGTTAACTTGGCCGAACAAAATGTTTCTTTGCCTACGCCATCACCATCTTCGTCGGAATTATCAAATAGTTCAAGTTGTGAAATTCAGAAAAAACAAAATACTAGCGTTTGCATACAAAAAGATACATCAGAGATATCCAGACATTACCTGAAACCGAAATTTAAACAATCTATATTGGATTTATTGAATAACGATGGATTGTGTGAAGTTTTGTCATTTCGCAGAGCCGAAAATTCAGAAATATATTTGAATATAAAAAAAGCGAAGAGTAGTAGTAAGCAATTGAACGTAGTTACAACTGTAACAATACCAAATTGTAGACAAGATATGTTGAACGAATTTCGACAATTGAATTGTAGCGAATTATTGGAACGTATTCGACATTTGCAGAATGTCCGTAAAGAAATTCTCACTGTTATGAATTTCGTAGATTACAAAGTAATAGAAGATACATTAAAATCAATTGAAAATTTACAAATAGCATTAGAGGATGCACTCGAGTCTTGTAAGAACGAATCAAAAGATGTGAAGGATGTATGGAACGATGAAGAAATATTATCGAATGATTGGGAATCAAAATGTCAACATGTTAATAATTTCAGATGCGCCACGTGCAGTAAAGTCATGAAACCCAAAACTTATATTCCGGGATTTTCTAAACCAGCTGAAAATGATATCCTATATTGTTCATGTTACAAACATTTTTGTCAACAATGTCGTAGTTATCAGGGTAACGTTACTCGATTTTTAACACATCAGAATTTTCACGGAGAAGAAAAACCATACGCATGCCCTGATTGTTTTCGCAGATTTCCTTCTTTTAGATTACTCGAAGGGCATACATGGTCTTTTTGTTTCCATATGTTAAAAAAGCGTGTTTTTTCTTGTAAAATATGTCAGATAGATGGTTTTCAAGATACGGAATCTATAGCGAGGCACTTTGCTATTATGCATAGTAGTAAAAAGATAGCATGCGAGACTTGTAATATGGTATTAGATACGTACAATGAATATAAAAGGCATCGTGACAAAATACATTCATCTATTAACGTTCAATCTCAACCAATAAGACTGATCATCTGCAAATTGGGCCAATGTATTAATCGATATGAAAAATATATGATGCACTTGGAGAAACATTATGGTGTACGAAAAATAATATGGTTGAAATGTCCTTTTTGTCCTTATTATAATCTCGAAAGCAAACAATTTATGATGCAATTTAAAATACATTTTCAAATAGTACACCTCTATCGTTTATTAGAGATTATTAAACCGGAAACATTGAAAGATATTTTACCATCTAGTCTGTATGAATGTTTATTTAAAGAAAACGAGTCAAACGAGCCAAACGAGCCAAACGAACCAAACGAGCCGTTAAGTTGTGAAAGATTGAAAAAAGTCCGAAATTCTAATGAAAGTCTATGCTCAGATACAATGGTACCTAAAATAATATATACACGAACTATTGCATCAGAAGATTTTGAACAAGTTTCGGATGATAATAACGAAGGCAATGTTTGTCCTACCATATCGAATAATAAAATCGAATCGAATTTGAAAATGTTGAATGCTAGATTAGAAAATACGGATTGTTCAATTGTTTACTTAAACACTGATAAAAAAGATAATCTACCGAAAATTTTAGATGTAAGATCAATGGCTGATGTTTTGTCAAAAGATCCAAAATGTTCGTCGGATATTGCTGCTGCTAACATGGAAATACAATCAAATGATGATAAGAGACAAAATTCATCTAAATCTATTGTAAATGATCAGTCAAAAGAAACGTGTAATTCTGCAAAGGAGGAAAGAAGAAGCATCACTAATGCAAAATCTATAACAAATGATAGTATTATTTCGGAAAAAGAAGAAGAAGCAGAAGCAGAAGCAGAAAAAGTAAATGGTGTTGTTGACAATATTGCCACCAAATTACTTGTAGTTGAGAAAATGAATAGCAGCACACTTTCTCCTTTAATAGAAACGCCTAATGAAATAAACATAAATCATCATGATGATGATGATGATGATATAAACCAAATGATACCAAAGCCACCACCTTTAATTCGAATTCCTCAGCACTTTTTCGAGAGTAGACATCAGCAAGAAGATAAAATTAAAAAATCTAATGGAAATCGTAATGTAAAAGTAAAAAGTAATGTCAAACGACGACCATGGCGAATAGCATTAAATGGTCCAACTAATTCAAAGGACGTGCATCAAGATTACATATGTCATTTGTGCGGTGAACTGATAAATACTGCTTGGCCTATTATAAGTATTCATTTTAATGTCAAACATTCGGAGGAATGTAAATTATCAGTTGTAACGCCAAGATTATTAAGAATAACTCCTGAATTTATTAATGGTGGTTATAAGGAATTGTTGAATAATAAAAAGCGTAAATCCGAAGGAACGGTAGTACCAATTTCAAAAAAAAGAAGAAGATGGAGTGCAAAGAAACAAACAGATTCAAATAATTCATTTGGTTTGGGGTTGTATGTAGAACAAGAATCCATAGAAGACGAAGAGGGTAATTTTATATGTCGAAAGTGCAATCAACGATGCGCAAACATGTCAGACTTAAGAGAACATATAGCATCCAATCATAGGATCAAAGGTAGATATTTGGTGTGTTTAGAATGCGGCGAAAACTTTGTTGTTGCACCAAGTTTGCAGATGCATTTGAAAGCTTTCCATGGAATAGAAGATCCTATTTCTTACATGAATCAAAATTCCTCATATGCGCCGGATAATATTGATGATCTTGAAAATGAAACTAAAGCGATGATAGCTAATCAATGTTACGTATGCATGGCTGTATTTGAAGATAAAGCTACCGTTGATAAACACCTCCGAGTACATGGTATGGCATTTCTTAATCGCAAGAGAATAGAAGCTCAAAATGCTTTGAAAAGTCCCGAGAAAAATGTCAAAGTTATTAACGATGAGAAGAAAAGCTTTCAAAAAGAAAGTACAAAGGAACCTACGAAACGGGATAATCCATCGAATACAATTCTTGAAAAAATAAATGTAAGTTAATCTATCACATTTCAACTAACTTCTTAATACTTTCAAATGATACATCATATACAAGTACAATAATATATTATTATTTATTATTTTAGGCTACGATAGAAGAGGCAGCCCAATGATTAAAGGCTAAACTTTTTGTAAAATAGTATGTTCATATTTTTTCTATTTCAAGGATATTATTCATAAGTTCATAATTGTAGATAATTTATTGTACATTCGTTAAAAGTATCTAGCATGTGAAGATGAAGATCTGTACAAATTCTTAAATTGTCGGCAAATAATAACTCTATCAAAGAGTTTATTATAATTGTACATTTTTAACTACTACAATGTTTTCAAACACATCTATAGATCAACTGTAAAATATGATATATTAGATATCACTTGTTATGTTAGTATAATTACTTATACGTTATATATCTCTTAGTTTTCTAGATAGATTTCTAGATATTGAACAATGTCAGTAAATATAGTCTGATTAAATCTTTACTTTGATTTACTGTATGAATCATTTCATTTAATTTATTATTTAAATAATCAATTTTTCTTATCAATAAAAAAGACATTGTGTTAAAGAGATATTAATAAAAATCTCTATTTAACATTGATAGATTTTATGAAGACATTTCTATCAAATTTCATTTTCTAATCATGGCTACTATTAATATAATTATTAATTATTTGGCATAGTTAGATAAATTGTTAATATTGCTGCTGCTGCTGCTGCTGCTGTAGTGATATTTCAAATATTGTCTTCCTTAACAATATAATTTAAAATATGATATATATCTCTATATTTGATAATTCAAGGTGCTATTATATGAAATTTAATATTGTTTTCGTTCTTCTTCTTTAATCCGTCTCTAATTAGCTTTATAGACTTTTTTTTTTTTTAGTAATTCATTAATTTACAAAGCAATACAAGAGTTAGGAAAATTATATTATATAACAAATTGGAACATTTGAAGAAATCTCTATTCACATCTCTATTTATATATAGATAAAAATAGACCCATATAATAAATAAAAATTGTTTATTAATTATTTATACGTATAATACTCTTCTTAATAATATACTTTATACACTATATGTTTAAATAATTTTATTCTTCATTTTATGTTGCTTGATACTTAATTACAAATATTCAAAATCATCAATTGTTATTTATATTATTATGTGCTTTGGCCTTAGAAAATTGACACTAGTCATGTAGCGCGAAAAGCATTGCCATCCCGATAAATAAATGATTAAAGGTATAAATAGTTGAAAGTACGAAAGTATATATCATAGAAACTTTGTGACCCCTTACCTTAGATTTACTTCTTCTAAGTAAAATGCTTAAGTAAAACAAAACAAAACAAAACAAAACAAAACAAAACAAAACAAAACAAAACAAAAACAAAAAACAAGATTCCACGTTGATGATTGAAAATAGTCAAATAGTCAAATAGTAAATAGAATATATATAGTATTTTTTTATTACTTCGCTCTTGACAATGACAGTTATTGCTTATTACAATAGTTAAAGACTTCAATGATTGACACAAAGATGTTCGAGGTACGAACTCTTTTTAATCTTTTTATATGTATGTCTTATCTTATATATATATAATGTACGCACATATACAATATACACACGTATATATTATTTATATATTTATTTTTGTATTAGATAGATATATCTTAATTATGGCATGAAAATATCAATATAATAATTCATATTTTTTGGAAAGATATATTCGCGTCGTACGTGAATACAGGTACTGGAGAAAAAGGGGCTTTAGGGCACTGAACACTTTTGATTTTGGGCCTGTAAGAGTATTTTCGGTGTTTCTTACGTGCTTCAATCAATCAATCAATCAATCAATCATTTTCCTAGTTTTTCATTCATCATTTTAGTCTTCCTAATAAATGATTTTTACTTGATTAGTGGAGATGATTTGTTAGATATCTTAGAATTAATAATAAATTTCATTGAATGACACATATCGCATTTTTTGTTTCTTTCCAGAACAATAGTTCACAACTGAACGATCTTTCATCCTAAATGATATACCTATACGAATATTTGACTACGTTCGAGATATTTAACAATACATTTATTAACACAGCAGTGGTTTTTATTCTAAACAGTAATTAATAATTGTCGAAGGTGGGAACGAGGGGGTAGGTTCATTTCAATGAACATTTACATATTAGTGAGAAATCATTTCAAAGGGGATCATCATTCATCTTCTTTGGCAGATTTTACAAAGAACGTGAAACAATTTTTTTATTTATTGTTTTACCCGATCTCGTTGGACGTATAAAAAATATGTAGCAAGAAAATATTATCTTTTCCTTTTTTATTATTGTTAGGTATTTGTTTTATATTTATTATAATCGAGAGACACACATTTGGTAAGATTTTATAATTGGAAACGTTGTCGAGAATTTGAAGATATATATAGTTAGAAATTTGCGTCCAACGTCCAACGTCCAACGTTTGTTACAACGGTCGTTAACGTCTTTTACAGTCCAGAGAAGCGAAGCATAGGATAGTTGAAGTTGTAATGAAAAATGAAGAAAAATGAAGAAAAATGAAGGAAGAAGCTTGGTCCCTCCGCGATACGGATACAAAAATCAAACACGTCGATTGATCGAGCGTACTCTTACCGGTAACCCATTTATTTTCCTTTGGCACGATGACTAAGGAACACAAACGATGAGGATTAGATGGTGGTAGATCCTTGATCGTTGTTTGACGAAGGATCTCGAAGAACCTTGTCCTTGTTGTCAAGTAGTTGTTTAGCAATGAGAATTTTAGGGCTCGTAGGTTGACAATATTCTTGTTCTTGTTGAACGGTCAACAACGTCGTGGAACCAGAACGAGAGCCATTTTTCAGGACTACGTCGTTTATCGTATTAGAGAGTTTTAAGTTTGTCGGTGTTGAAGACAATTCAGTTTCAATTGGACTGACATCACTAGAAACGTCACTTTCTCGAAAGAGTCTTTTCAAATCGTTTCCCAATTTGGCATCGTCGGGACTGATATTAGAGTCGGCCTTTATTGTTAATGTTAAACTTTCCGGTGGTTTTCTACCCCTCACACTTTTACCCAATTCGCTGAGAGGTATGCCAACTTCGTGAGTTGCCCAAACATCGCAGAGAGGACTGCAGGAGGAACCACGAGGCGTCGAAGTTGTTTTAGATCTCCTCGCATCTTCCATCGAGTGCCAACGATGAGGTCTGATCGCTGATAGTCCAGGTGTTATGGTACTTAGACTATTTGCTGGGACTATTCGATGAGGAAATCTAGGCGAACCACGAATTTTTTCTCGCGACGAACCTTCATTATTATTGCTAATTTCTGTAAATTTGATTTGAAATTGATTGGTATTCATTTAGATTGTTAATCATATTTGATTGATTGATGTATTTATTAAATGAGATTAACTCACGTGGCGGTAAAGTAAAATTCACTCTCGGTTCGCTGCTTTCCTTACGGCGTAAGCCGAAGCTTAATCTGCGGTCTTCCTCACTAGTGATACTAATTATCGGGCCAGAACCACATCGAGGATGAGACTGCCTTGAGCCTTGTGCATCCATTTGGCAGGTTGATGCGGCTTTAGCACCTGGTACTAGACCAGCTATATAACCCATGTGGACTCTCAGCGCAGACGCTACACCTAAATACGGTTATTACTCTTGATAATAACGACACCATATATAGAGTAGGATGAAAATGATAATGAATCATTTTCGGTTGGATATCGATTGACCTTACGAAGCCTATCGTAATCAATCTTGCCAGAAATATTGCTACTACAATGGTGCATAGGAACAAAAGTGCATAGGAAAATTCAATTTGCTACGATTTATTGGAGATGATAATAGTTCAACTTTGTACTATTTTCTTGAAAATAATTAGCAGGACTTACCTGTGAACGATGCCGTGGATGTTTTTCTACTACTCGGACGGCTGCCAAAAAGGCTGAAGAGCCGTTGGAAAACGCCCAAACGATTTGGTCCCTCGGTCTCTCTGCGACGATGAAGTTTGTAAATGTCGGCTAGGCTCCTTCTGGGACCATCCGGTTCCAGATCCGGTTGACTGCTAAACGCTACGGTACCGCGGCGCATGCCTAATTTCAACAAGGGGTCGGGTCAACACCAACTCCTCGAATAACCCGTATCGAGCGAGATCATCGCGCGATGCTTTCGTTCTTTAATAGCGATTTGAATTATAACGCAGGCAACGGAAGAATGCTTAGGGAATGCAACTTTCGTCAACTTTCGTCAACTTTCGTCAACTTTTGTCAACTTTCTCTCTAGTCAGGCTAAAATTCAACTAAACGTCCTTCCGTTACAAAATGTATTTATGCCAATAAAAAAGGGTGAAAGAGCGCATCGCAAAAGCGTCAAGCAAACTAAATTAAGTAGAAGAGGAAGGAGAAGAATACTTGTGTATTGTATCTTCTTTTTATTATTTTTCCTTTATTACGTTTAATTTCGTTTATAAGTTTGCACGATGCAAATTTCTAATGACTACGGATAGATGTTAGCTTTGTTGACAACAATATCAAAAGTTTCCAAAATTAATTGATCTATTAAACGACGCTTGAAAACAAAATCGAACAAAAAATCGACTTATTTGTAGAAGTAAGATTTTTCGTGGAAACGTGCAACCGACGCGTAACAGATACGATTCTTTTCACGAATATGTTTTGCTATTACTTGGAAAAATTGCTATTTGTTGACCCAGATGTCAATCGATATCTCATAGAAACAAACTTAAATGTTGTTTTTTACGATAACGTATAAGGGATGCTGCTAAACCAATTTGTAGGTTTGCCCAAGAAGCATAAATAGTGTACAAGAGAGAGAGAGAGAGGGAGAGAGAGAGAGAAATGAAGAAACTGTTGCAATTTCATGCTGTATAATGATCGAATTAATTTACAAGTGTAGTTAGAAGAAGAAGAAGAAGAGGACAAGTTCGAAAAAAGAAAGGGCAAGTGATAAGAAAAAAAAGAGATAAGCGATGAGAATGAGCATGAGTCATGCATGACGGATGTATCCGACATGTAAGAGCATCTGACATGCAAATAATACACTGCACAATTTTCTCCTTGCTACAACTTGGATGTTTGTACTCATAGAAGAGGTACGATCCCTTGAGGTAACAACGTACGACGAAATTTCTTAGATGTAGACTTTTTTGAAATATTAACGAGAGCGATATCCAAGATGATATATTAAGGAAATAACTTAGCCGGTCTTTCGTTTATTCTCTCAAGCTTCTTTTTCTTTTCTCTTCTTCCTTTTCGAACGATTTTTCACAACACTTACATTTTGACAAGTATGAACGGGTTATTCGTATTATTACAATAAAATAGACCTACGTAATGCAGCTGCTTACTTGTTTGGAGGATTTGTAAATTCCCTATTTGGATAATGTGCAATCTGTCGTTAATGTAACGAGTACGAATGATGGAAAGTGGAGCTGCCAAAAACACGGTCCCTCTTCGATTTATCATAAAAATGAGGGTCAAAGAGAGAGAGGGAGAGAGAGAACAAAAAGGAAAGAAACAAAGAAGGAAGGGACAAAAAAATATGAGAACAAAAAAATCAATAAAAAAATGTAACGTTTTTTCATGCATACTCGGACGTCCACGAGCTTGAAAAAGTCTCATTGTTTCTACTCTAAAAATTGAAACACGTTACGACGACGACGACGACGTCATCGTTTTACGGATATCTCTTCTTATGTGTCGTAACGTCAAGCAAGTGAACATAGGCTTTCGTTATAAAAGCATTACGTGCAATAAACGAAATTCCATCACCTTTCTCTGACACCTGAATGGCGGAGGAACGAACGAAGCGAGAAAGCATTAATATAAACGTTGATTCCTTCCTTCTCTGCTCGAAATGAGTCAGACTCATCGTGCAAAATATGTTTTTTTTTCTTTTGTTAATTTCTTTGTTGTTGTTGTTGTTGTTTTTTGCACGACTAAGTCCCGATAAAGATAAATTTGTTAGTATCGTTTCTTACCGGAAGGATCGGCGGACGGCCAACTGGCCCTCGGAATAACCGATGGGAGAACGCTGAGTAACAATAACGGTAAGCCACCCCCGATACTCGGATTTCGTTGTGGAATCGAAGTACTGGAAGAAGCGTGAGATGGTTCGACCGGTTCTTGGGCCAACTGCTTTTCCAATCTGGCCAACTCTAGCTCCAACTGAGCCATCTCGCGACGGTAAACTCGATTCTGCACCTCTACTCGATACTGTAGCTCTCTGCGGAATCACGTTAATTGCATCAAACGAGGCCAGGCACTGTTATTTCCTATTCCATTGATTTGCATGGAAAGAAGGGACACGTTTCGAAGAAAGGGCATCGTTTTCTTTGATCAAGCGATCAATTGATCGACATTCCTCGAGGCTTCAAATAAAGGCCAACAGAAAAAAGAGAATATGAAAACAAGAAAATATAGGAAGAAAGAAAATAAAAAGAAAGGGAGTTGGATTTTTGTTTTTTTTGTTTTGTTTATTTGCCAAATCCGATACGCTATTTTCTTTTTTCGTACGAACTCGTCGATTCGAGTTAAGTCGAATGCGATAACGTTTATTGTCTTTAAGACCAATTGTGTGTGTACTTGGCTAACGTTACAATTGATTTCTTATCGTCGCCTTAGCTACCCGTTTCCTCCTATCTAAAGGCTTTTCCATCTTTCACCAGTCTCTTCTTTAAATTCGATTTCGAGAAAAGCAAGAAATGCAAGCTCCCTTACCTTCTATCGTCCGTGACAAATCTCCTTGTGTTGCATTCGATCTTCAAGCCGAGACTCTGTACAACAGGATCAGCTCTTTCTCCAGCTAGAATGGTTGTCAATTGAGGTAGAAAGAGCAAGGCTAAAGTTGCCGTTGTCAAGGCCAGGATCAGGGCAGTGATCGTGACAAAGGCCAAGGTTGCTCGATCGGACATCAAATTTGCTAACACGACCACGATACCAGACGTTATCACTACCGAATAAACGATCATGCCAATATACTGCGAATCGTTCAAAGCTGGTATCTTCACGTGTCTGAAAAGAATTTTCTCTTATTTTTTCTCTCTCTCTGTTTTTTTTCCTTCTTTTTTTTTCAACTTTATATTTTGAGATATTTCTCGATTCGATTCGATTCGATTCGATTCGATTCGATTCGGTTACGTGAAATATCTTGTCTTTCTCTAAAAGTATGAATTCCGAGAGAGAATCCTTTATAATCTCGTTTGATTCGAATCGTACTACTAGGAGCGATTTTCTTTGTCACTCGAATCGTTCAAGGAAACTTCCTATACGTCTTCTGCATTTCCGATATACCTTCTACCTTCTATCTTCTACCTTCTACCTTCTACCCTACGATCGAATTTCTTTCCTCTATTTCCTTTCGTCTATTAGATTTTTCTAAGTCTATCACAAAACACGCCTTTTTTCTCCTACCAATCGTTCAAATATTTATTTTCCTATTTTTATTTAGAATTTTTGCTGGCCATTAAATTTGAAAATTGTCATAATCTTTTGACTCGTGACAAAAATAGCGTGTAGAAAACGTGTTGGTCTGTGTATAGATTACAGTTAGCATTTGAATTGTTTCATTAAATTTTCCATTTTCTCGGATGCATTCACAAAACGTTAATAGCAGTTTTCAACGAGGAAATATGAATTTACCTTAAAGAGGCCGAATAATATCCCATTGTTTTTATCTTTATCTATAGTGGCACACATTTCGTACAATTCTATCCCATTTGGAGTTGATACCATCGTTGAACAATGTAATTAATTAGCTAAATTGCTACGGATTATTTCTCCATAGTACGCTCGTCATTCTCTGCGAGCGATTAAATCTCCGCTCGAAATAGCGACAATTATTACATCCGGTTAATACTTAGATTCATCCTAAGTGTTTTTTAAATCAATCTATTCATACACAAAAAGTACAGAACAAGAAGAAGAAGAAGAAGAAGAAGAAGAATAAATCGAAAAATATGGATTAATTCGATCCCGACAATCTTTGTACTGAAAGCTTACCTTGTTTCCCAGGCCATGTAGACACCGACTACGAGTAACAAGCCTTTATAAACGTAAAGTGCACCCAGCCAGCCATTAGTGTGCTGTGAACGACATACCTCCACCTACGTGGAAGAAGAAGCAAAGGCAACGAGTTAATTGGTTACGGATCGTTAAAGGTAATTACGAATAGCGTTATTGCGGCTACTTTTGGGACACCACTGGAACTTGCATCTTGTTCCTTCGTAGGAAAATCATTTGAAAGATTTTGCCTACGTTTACGTTTACGTTTACGTTTACGTTTACGTTTATGTACTTTTCAGAGATTTTCCTATACCTGTGGTTGATAGATGATGCCACGATCTTGCAAATTCATTTCTATGGTTAAGTTACGCAGATGACGTTGCATTGGATCCAAGGTCACCCAGAGTGTCACCACCAGGCCGTCGATCACGAGCAGTATGCAAATTAGGCTTATCAGTTGAGTATCCTGTAGCAGCTAGGAATCATAAATTTACCTCGTCCATGAATCATAGCAGATAATATTACTTCTTGTAAGATCAAAATCGATCATTTTTATTTATTTTATTTAATTATTCTAATATGGTTCTAGTTTATCTTCAACTTTTGTAACATATGTATAATGATTGCAAGCCCAAGTTATAAAATCAATGGATGCTAACACTGATTTTATTTGCCGATAGAAAAAGAGAGAAGAGCCTTTTGTTAATTCAAAAGATAAACATTAATTGTATGAATTTTCCTCTCTTAAAACGTGTGGTTTATTCTATACATCGGATTTAATCGAATCAATCGCTTTAGAACCATCCAAGAGAAAAGGTGAAAGGAATATCTATTCTTTCCGTTTTATATTTGAATTATAAGATCATATTATTATGCATTTCAATTTCTACATGAAATTAGAAATCGACTCGAACCTTATTTTTGACGACTCCACTTCTGCTTCTTGTAAAGATCCTATGAACTCTATAGGTTTTCGTGAACATGGAACCGAAAGCCAAAGAAAATCCAGCTGATAATAGAAGAACTCTTGCCTATGAAGGAAAATATAACAATGAATTGATTGGAAATAAATGAGATGTTTGTAGAAAAGTGATGCTCACGGTGCACACGGATGGAAAATAATCATGGCTTTTGGGGAGTGTTGCATTGTCAAGTCCAAGTAGTATAACCGCACCATAAACGAGACAGCAACCAACTGCAGCCATATTATTTAGTCTGGGACTCGATAGTTTAATACTTCTGCGAGCATACATGTGTTTACTTATAATTCCATTTGTTTGTTTTCCGACGTTTACGAAACATTATAGATCTTAGAGGCTTACTTGTGTTTTCGAAAATGAAGATTAAATGCGAGAAATGCAACTGCCAGGGCAACTCCGATGCTTGCCAAGCAAGTGACCGCGAGAAAAGCTGCAGGTGCTACTGTAACCACTCTTAACCTGCATACAAAATGACACTATCGTAAAGTTGTGTTCAAATTTCATATAAAAATGTCGCGTGACTGGATGGATCGTTAGGGTTGTTGAATATTTCACGATTACGTCGATCTTCTATAAGACATATTATAAATTATAGTCAACAAACTAGAATTTCGTGGTATCTCAAGATACCAACCAACCAACCAACCAACCACGACGAAAGAGTCAACTTGAATCATGATTTATGTATACACCAAGGATAAATAGCAGTGGTATATAGGTATATTTGTATATGTAAACGTTTTGCTTGACATTTTACACGAGCACGAAGTGAGTAGGAGGATAATCTCCTGAAATTCCTCGCTCTACTTGCTATGACGACCTCTTTGCTTTCTCTCTTTTAGAGAAAGAGAGATATGCGAAGTTTAAATGCTAGTGTAGCATCGAAATTGACTCATTATACTTGGAAGAAAACTTTTCATCCGATCTCGCATGATTATTCAGAGATTATCCTCTTACTTTCCTTTCAAGAAATAGTATCCCTTTAACAAATCTTCTTCTAATCAAACAAAATGAGAATCGTTTAATTAGTTTGAAATGTTGTACTACATAACATCATCGAAAAGTGATACTACTACCGATAAATCCTACGAGCTGCAGGCGGATGTCCTCCGGGCCATCTTGTAGCAACGCATTCTGGGCAGTTCATTATTAGTTTCCCATCCTCCGGAGTGAAGATCGCTATCTTTCTACTACGATGACCTATAACAAGAAAACTTTCATTGGATCGATATCATCCTTCATACTATTTTTTATTCTAAGCATGTAGGTTAGTACTACTTGCATATAGGTAGTGCAGAGTTGAGCACATGTAACTATACCTATCACGTATACGTATATACTACTCGTGGATCAGGGCAATAACGCCAGTAACTAATCATAAATTCGTTATTGCCCGGTGTTCCATCGTTCGAAACATTATTGCGGCAATTGTGCCTCTGCTTTATAGCAACTGAAAGCCAACGATAATCGGCCATCGTAACGTGTTCTACCTTGCTATACAATTTGTTATTAGAAAATACAAGAACAGAGAAAAAAGATAGAAACAATGTCATAGGATGATATATCTCAATTGAAAAATTATTATTATCCCTTTCGGTGATTGAACGCAAAAAAATATCCATCCTATCGACAATAATCGTCGTTTCGTTTCTTTATGGCGAATTGAATCTCGTATTCTTTACGTACGAACGGACGAACGAACGGACGAACGAACGAACGAGTTGGTGCAATCATTTTAGAGGGATTCAGGTTTCATCGTTGCGATCGGATCTTGTGCTAGCCGAGCACGAATTCAAGATAATTGGTTTCGTTTCGTGCAAAGAGCTTTAGAGATGTCAAAAAGGCTAGCTAACTCGAACAGGATTTTTGAGACTTTAATTCCCTTTTCTCGTTCGATGACTTTTCCCATTCCCTTTTATTTTCTTTCATTTTCTTTTTACATTTTCTAATCCTCATACCTATGTCAGTGCTTATCTATCTGTGCTGATAGATTTCTCAGATATATATCTATGTATCTGCTGAAAAGATGACAAAATTAAAGTCGTAAAAGTGCTCGGCAATGTCCACGTCGATGAATCCTCCACCTCATCCACCTCCTCCTCCTCCTCCTCCTCCTCCTCCTTTCGCAGTAAAACTCTCCTCGAAACGATTTCGAGCGTATTATGAGATTCGAATAAATTATTGATATCTTTCGTACTTTTATATTTACTGATCATTTGATGACTTTGATTCCTGAATCGTTAGATCGTAAAACAGTAGAGGGAGAGAGAGAGAGAGAGAGAGAGAGAGAGAGAGAAAAAATTTAATAATAAAAAATATAAAAAAGATAGGCGACAAGAATCGAAGGATAAAAATAAAAATTAGAATAAATCGCCCTCCGTATTTTATGATGAATCTTTGAAAAAAATATTTAACCACACATTAAAACGATTCACTATGCATCCTGAAAAACATCTCACATTGGTATATAAACGTTCCTTCTTCTTATCTGTTCTTTATGGACCATTTTAAGAGTCCTTCGCAAACTGGGGATCATTAAACGAAATTACTTTGGGGTTTATTTGTCATCGATGTCACTTAAAAAACAAAAAAATATTTTATATCGATCATCATTGTTTCAAGAATTTTTACCGATCTCTTTTTTTTTTTTTGTTAACAAAAAAAAAAAAAAAAAAAGAAATGTAAAAAGCATGAACTTTATTCCGAAAGCATAAAAGAAAGATTTTGACTTTCATTTGTAATCATCCTTTTGTCTACACTCGATTTCATAAAATATGCTTCGATACAAAGAGTGCAAAACTTTTTTCTCAACTTGGAATTTAACTTGTTTCCTACCTCTGTTTCTTTTCCTGAACTTTCGTCGAAACTTTCTTTTTCCTTCTTTTTTCTTTTTTTTCCCCTTCTTCCTACCATAATTTGTCCAACTTTTTATTTCTATATATATATAAAAAAAAAAAAGAGAAAAGTGAATTATTTCAGAGAGGAGAAGTACATATTAAAAAAATAATAGCTACTCCCTGTCGTGACAAAATGACGTGACAAAATGACGTGACACTTTGTTACAATCAAATTGAATCATTGTAAAAGTTATTTATCCAAGCGCCTTTACTTTCGCGTCCTAGAAAGCTTTATTCGTAACATTTTTCGACTGGGTACATGGAACAGGTAATTTCCCTTGACAAACGTGTGACAGGAAAGGACTCGTGCGAACTTCTTTACATGACGTATTCAGATATGCAATAGTACGCATCCCTCTTTCTCTTTTTCTCACAACTTCTCGGTTCTATTTGAAAAAGTTTATTTCCTTTTTTTGTTCTTCTTCCCTAAGTAACATCTAACATTGTACACATTTGCTTTATATTTTTGCTGTTATACGCCTTTGTTTTTTCTTTTTCCCTTTTTCCCTTTTTCCCTTTTTCCCTTTTTTTTTTGTCATTGTTGTTGGTGCAAGCTCTTACGGTAAATAAACTTTCTAAAAAAATATCTCGACAAAGGGTTTCCCGTCAAAGTCTTGTCTTGTCTTGTCTTTTTTTTCTCTTTATAACTTTCTCCCTCTCTCTCTCTCTCTCTCTCTCTCTCTCTCTCTCTCTCTCTCTCCTCTCTATTTCTCTTTCATTAAAGAAGCGTCAGAAGATAATGTTAAAATGATTGGAATAATGAAACGTTGCTATACCAACACAAAATGCCTTCATTAATGTCTAATGAAGAGGGGAGTCAAACTTTAGTTTACTATTTTCTTATCATTTTTTGTATTCTGTGTAGTAGACTTTTTAGGTCACAAGATCAGTATTGTTACAAGATATCAACTTTCTGTCATACGATTTATCAGTATTGTCAGAAAAAATATGTCCAAACTTTGCTTTCCTTCTTTTCCTCTTTCCCTTTTATTCTTTTTTGCCTTTGGGGTTTGCGTTCTCGAAGTGTATCTCATCGGAAAGGTCCAATGACACCACCCTTCGACATGCTATTTGATGGATTATAGCCGTAGGATCGTTCGATACAATTCGACGAACGTAAGACCTCCTCAATCGGATAGGTGGAACAATTAAAAAAAAGGAACAACAGAAATATATCCAATCTCTCAGTCGAAAGACATGGTTCAAACTAAATTCCTGACCAGTTCATTACACAATAGAATTACAATAGATACAAAATAGGAATAAAAGAAAATGTTAGCAGTGTTTGTAGAACTCGTAAAGGTTAAGGCTGTTCATCCACTTGTTCATCCACTTGTTCATCCACGTCGTGAGGGTGTCGAAAATGTTGACAACGAATGAAAAGAACTCTGTCGTAATGTCACAGGAAATATCATTCTTTCTATTTTGTTTTTTTCTTTTTTTAACTTTGGATATCATCCTAAGGGAATCTTGAAAGATTTGCTGATCATCGAATCGATATTTCCTTCTCCGGTATATTTGAATATCCGGAATATTGATCTATCCGTATCAAAGTCTTGGGAGAGATAAGGATTTAAATAGGAATAGAGAAAGGTATACACGTCAGAATTTGTTGTCGAAGCTTTTAAGAGATTGTACGATTCTCCAGTAGTCCAGCTTGATTTTTCGTCGACCGAGAGAGAGAGAGAGAGAGAGAGAGAGAGAGAGAGAGAGACAATTGAGTGGAGACAAAGAAAGTAATGAATCGCGGCCTCGATTTTTCGACACGGTTTGCTGTTTCGCTCTTCTCGTTGTTCTCTTTTCTTTTCACTTGTGATCGATCGGGTTGTACCAGTAAACAAGACTATGAAATCTCGTCGAATTAATGGGCGGGCCCTTCTTTTCCATATGTCTCCAACTATTTATCGTGATATTATAGGAGATACCAAAGGACATACGTTACGTTTCTTTATCGATGGTCATACATTTTCCTAGACGTCTTTGCATGCGCAGAATGCACTTATATAGTCCCCCTACCTCCCTTCCACCTATTATTTCACCATGAATACTTGGCGTACTACCATAAGCATTCCAATGCTGTCGGGTTCACTCAAATTATGCATCGGGATTGTTTCTTACGAATAAGAGAAGACCTCTCTCTTCCTCTCTTCCTCTCTTCTTGACCTTTCGACCATTGTCGTAAATTTCATAAATATATAGTCGTGAGCACCTGCTCCTATTTTCTTTTGATTTATTTTTATCACAGATTTTGTCCACTTTCTCAAGAATAATCTTCTTCTTATAAATGTTCTTTAAACATTAATCAGTTTGAAAATGCGACAATGTTTTTGATTCCTCTCGCCGTCGCATCGTCCACTGAAATTCATTTTGTTATTTCATTATGTTATACGCGTTCGGATGTATAAAAATCCGATTATAGTCAACGTGCTCTCGTATTCGCTACGATGCATTTATCAGCGTCGAATTTAATTCGATTTCGAGACAGGAAGTAAATGGTCGTCTAAATTTGACACTAGTTTCACCGTCAATCCGTTTCTATCTTTCACGAACACACAAACATTTGAAATTCTTCGAGAGAACAGTAATATTGACCAACGCTATCTATCTTCTACCATCTCTTTTTATCTCTATCACACGAGATATCTCTTTATCTTGCCTTTTATCTTAACCTTTTATCTTGCCTATCGTTTTCCCAAGGGAACTTCTCTTTCGATTAATTATTCATCATCGCTTTGCCAATATCCAGTAGTTAGAATGCCAAGTATCTTTGGCCCCGTTCGCTTCCATCCTACGATGATCCTCCTCCTTTTTCGTTTTATAGTTCGCGATCTCCTTTATATCGGAAATGCCTTACGGCCTCTACTTTTCAACTTGTACAAATCGTTAGAGATCACCCTAACCGTCTACGTTTTCGCAAACGATTCGCAAACTTTTAGTTATTAGCTAAGATCGGAAATGAAGTTAAACAAAAATCATTCGAACTTCTTTATATAATCCAATTCTATAAATGTGAGACAAATGTTAATCAAAATGTATGTTGGTGTTAGTAAATTAAAATATCGTAATGCATATTTTATACAGAAAAATATGACTTTTATATAGAAAAATATAACGTTTCACGTTATCGGCAATTTCTTTGAAAATGAAGGAAGAACTGGTAAAGAAAGACTCATTAATTGAACCGCGGCGATAAATATTATGCGCAACTTGATCGGCTTGCTATCGGAAAAATTAATAGAGTCCAATGTTGAATTTGTTCTCGTGGTTATTTCCCTTTTTGTTATACTAAACTGATTGGATATTCATCATCGGATTTGCCTGTATTTTCAAGCTCGCTTTAGTCGATTCAATTATTTCATGCGATTTTGTTCATTTATATTTTGCTGTTGCTGCATTTTGTCACTTAGGTATCTTTCACCGATTTTAATCGAATAACGAAATTTACATCGAAATTTTATTGACGAAAGTATGTATTTCAATTGGAAAATACATTTTTTTTTATGTTCTCTGCATAATCGTATCAAAGTAAATCAATGAACTTTATTTGATTGGAAAATATGGTAATCTGCATTTTAGTTGATGACAGTTAAATGTGCAATTTCCATAATTTCCATACAAAATCGAGGTAATCGAGACTGTAAGGGGATTTTCCTAATTACGAGTTTGACGATCATTATCATTAAATATTATCATTTTTAGTTCATTATTTTCTGCGATATAAATGATCGTCGTTGAGATAACATCATTAATTTGCGACTTTTTCAAAAGATTTTTCAACAGATTTTTCTCTATCTTCAAATTTAATGATTTTTTTTTAGCATTATTTTAGGAAAGAAAAATCTAATTTACAATAAGTTACAAAACAACATGATTAATTAATAATAATAATAATAAAGGCCCTCAGAGTAATCCCTGCTTGTCGTAAGAGGCGACTAAAAGGAAAATCCAGGAAAGATGGAGAAAGAAAACAATTAGAAAACGTATAGGACTCCTTTCTGAGATTCATCATCAGGCCATGTTTTAAGGGCACAGCTTGTGGGGTACGCACATTGTGCGATTGTAGGGTGCGATTGTTGTGTAGACGAACACACCCTCGAATCAAATCTAACCATACAAACACAAAACAGCACACAACAATTCCAAGTTGTATATGTTGAAAGTGCTTCGAAGATATTACAATCATTGACCATTAACAATAAAGACGGGAAAACTGAGATAGTGTATGCAGTGGATAAACGAAATGGATGAATGTTGTTTCTATATAGCGACAAAAATAGAAACAACAATTAAATCCAGATAATGGATCCATCAACACAATGAATAGAAAACCCTATTCATACTTGATTGGGAAAAAACTCCCTATCAATCCTAAACAACCTCCCAAAACACTTACCACGGCCACTTACCAATCATGTAAATCGAGTTAATAAAAAAGAAGAATAAAATAATAATAATAATTTGTACTTTGATGTGGAGGAATAAATCGATATAGCACGAGTTAACTTTCTCATTTTCTTCGAGAAATGTTTGTTCTTTTTTTGAAGAAACTCTGATGTAAGTAGGCAACATGATCTTCTATGAAGCTTCATATGTAAGCTTTTACGACATATCGGTTATAAACGAATGTGCTTTTATCGTAACGGATATATAGCGTGAAAATCGTTGGGATGTGTACTTCACAATAGAAATCTCATAAATGGAATCATCCGAGCGTTTACGTGTCAGTTAGCCACGATATGTAGAGAGGATATCCGATTTATTATAGTATTACGCGTAGATAATTGCTGACAATTTCTACTCAGCTTTAGGCATGTATATGCGTCTCGCAACACGCGCATCACTAATTATCAATATAACACTATTTTACTCGTATGTATCATCATGAATATTAGATTATAATTAGTATTCTCTTTTATTTTCTTTTTGTAGATAAAAGTGCTTAGAATATTACATTTTTTTCATCGCAGCAGCAATGCAAGGGCATGAAAGAAAAAAAAGTGCAACACGTGGTAGTAGGTAGTTCGTAAGGAATTTTTAGGACAACGTTTAACCTTGGAATAAGCACTGCTTTCTCTCTCTCTTTTTAGTTATGTGCGTTAGCAGGGTGTAAAGGGAATGTATCAAGATTAATCTAGCGTTTTAACTTACCCTGCCTTTGGTAGAAGGCGGTGATTCCAACACGATCCGCGCCGTCAAAAGAAACCGGCCCCTAAAAGCAAAAGCGTCGTCAAAGGGAAACTCCTTTCGTTCAACTACTTTCCTTCAACTACTTTCGTTCCACTACTTTCGCGATATATCGACGTATCACCGCTAAGCTAATAAACCCTCCTCTTTTTGCTACATAGAAATGATGGATAGTGTATATTTCTCGAGGAATACATCCAACGAACTAAGCCAATGTCCTCGTACGATTGATTTTTTTCTTTGTAATTTCTCTCTTCATAGACATTCAACCATTTCTGATATGCTTACCGAAACACCGATAAAGTGTAAGATTTTAAGTTGTTCGAGCAAATATTTAGCATAAGTCTTGTTTTGATGGGTATATTTAGCCATGGTCATGTTCATTTCATTTAATTCAGTCTCAGTTTTATCCAATGCTAATGCCATTGCCCAGACAGCATCGTACGTTTGTGCAGCAAATTTGGAAGATGCTACGCCTCGTTTAGCGAGTTCCGATATAAATTCTGTGCTTGTCTGTGAAAAACATGAGATTATTTATTGTTAAATAAATAGATGATTCAGAATTTTGTTTAAACATGATTCATCAAATCGATTAGATACTTAGAAATACCAATGATATATTCCCTTTAAGGTTTGCATATTACACATTATGTGTTATAGATCGTTTTATGAAACAAATCTGTTTCTAATGTTTATGCAAATTTGATATGCTAAATATGTTTAATTGAATACATTGATAAATTTCAATGTCTATTTGGATTATTATAGAATTACTTTAATGTTACAAGTCGCTTTAATAAATGCAAATTCTGGGGAATTGAAAGCGACCAAATTTCGGAAATTGATTATCGTATGGCCAACAAATTCTTGTCTTATGGATAATCACATTATTTGAAATCATTTACTATGATTGAATAAATTAAGATTGTCAATCGTCATCTAAGATAATTTGTGTAACGATCTTCTGTCACTCCAATATTCGGTTAGACCAAGGGAATTGCAATAGTCAGCATATACGATTGTTTAAATACTATATCATGATAAGTAAAAATACATAATAAACTTTAAACAATTAGTATTAATGAATGTACATAGGTATACACAGTGTGCCCAGATAATACTGTATGATGTTATTGACCTATCTCTAAATCAACTTACACCATGTGTGCTAAATTTAACACATGTTAGCATAATTTAACAACATTATTTTCATTTGTTGGCTTTTTTAATTACTTATTGTCCACATTGAAGTTAATTAAATAGAGCGTACGAGTGAGTTGAGTTTACAGTTATTATTTCACCGTCGTCTATGTGGCTTCGTATTTTCTACCATGTAATTATTTACATTTATTTGTTTCTTAGATAAAGCTTTTCTTCCCTTTTTATTTTTCCTTTTTTTCTTCTTTTTC
Organism: Polistes dominula; assembly: GCF_049000335.1. Taxonomy (NCBI): domain Eukaryota; kingdom Metazoa; phylum Arthropoda; class Insecta; order Hymenoptera; family Vespidae; genus Polistes; species Polistes dominula. The sequence goes on from NW_028301040.1 coordinate 138,340, forward strand.
TTTTCTTTTTACGTCCTTGAGAAACATCGACGCACGAAGCGGAATGGTTTAAAGAAGAGAAGTGCCCGGGCTTATTCTTTTTTTCTTTTCTGAAATATTTCGGCATTGGAGAGAGAAAAGAACGACGACGACGACAATTGAAACATAGCAAAAGTCGGCCATTCGCTGCCTACGCGAAATGTTCGGCTTTTAGAAATGGGCGAAGGCACAGTTAAAATAAAAAAAAAATAAAAAAAAACGTGCCCTGTGACGCACATATTAAAAGAGCAGTCATAGTGTACGTGTGCCGTTGGCGACGCAATCATAAAATAAGACAATAGAGTTTCACGTTTTATTTGAATTTTAATGCGTCAACCGATAAATATTAAGAAATGAGTGTACTTTAAAGTAGAACTCTTACGAAATAAACGGCCTATTATTTTTGTTTCATTTCATTGAAATCTAGCTAGATTGAAGGTTTTTTTCATTCTAGTTTTCATTAGTTGATTAATATCAGAGTATGAGAAATAATTGTGGATAGATATTGGGAATGTCGGTAAGATATTGCAAGCATTCTCTTTCTCAAGTCGTGCGATGCTCGCTTGAATCAAGAATATGGGATGACAGGGAGTTCATTTCTTAGTAGCCTCGACAATGGTAAAAGCAAGAACCAGCTGCAAACTAGCTTTCTATTCTCGGGCTTATTCCCGTCTTCGCTTCCCTTCAAGAGTTTACGATTATTATGTATCCATAACAAAGAGTATACAAACCTAACCCCTCTATATTATTATACCTCTCTCTCTAACCATTTTCTTACTCACTTACTATCTACAATATAGTGTAATCCTCGTGATCGTAAGCTGAGAAAACAATGGGGTTTTAACTTTGATCGGAAGTAACCATATAAGTATACCATACCGAAGCTTGGCTAACTATAAGTGAACCTTTAGCCTTAATCGACAATTTAAGCTATTTTCAAGTTTAACAGAAGAAATAGATAAAGATTTGATTAGTTTTTCATGAAATCTTACCAAACCGGAATAGCTGACCTCTCCTTTAAGAGTATAATCATGACTTTTAACTATGATCACCCCATCTAAAGGTTGCATCAATTGAGATGTTGTACATTCCTCAGGTCCGGAGGGTATGTAATCGTTAGGCCCCTCAAACTGGTTCATGGTGTCACCTGGTAGAATCCAAGCGTAATCCCCATCGAGCATACCAAGTTTCCAAGCCTGGAAACAAAGGAAGACAATACAAAGCAATATGGATTATTAATTGTTCTACTATCTTTTATTTAACTCTCTTCAACATTTTTCTCTTGAAATTACCCGGAGTTATTTTCATAACAGCTTTGGACAGTTCTTTTAGCGAAATCCAATTTTCTTGAGTACCTGTACAGTTAACTGTACCTGTTTCCTACCTTTTCTTTTGGATGTTTTCACTTTTTCATATTTCTTGACAACTTTTTGTCTCCCTGTTCTTAAACACGTTCAAAAATTCTACTTCTCTTTCTTTTCGTTATTGCATTTATTTGACTTTAATATCCGGCAATCGGCTTTTTTCTTTTGATTAATCTTCGATGTAACATGTCACAATTGAGAAACGTAATAGAAAGATCAAGTGAAATTATTGTCTGATTGAAGAAATGGCAGACGGATTGTCGCATTATTAATGAAAATCTTGTTTGACAGTAGGACGCTATCTTCGGTATAACGAGAAATGACATCAAGAAGAAATAGAGCTACCCTACCCTCTTCCGTCTTTCTTCCATTTATTTTTGTCTTTTCTTTTAACCAACGCCGCCGACCTTTAACTACTTTTAAAAGCAACGGCAATCGATATTAAAACGTAAGTGTATTAAAAGGTACAACTTCTCGCTTCAAACTGAAATATCCCATATTGCATAAAAAAAAAGAAAAAGGGAAAACAATGTTGTACAAATGTGTAACAATTCGGAAAAATATAAACATTCAAAAGAAAAAAGATAAAAAAAGAATTAATTGGAAAAAAAGTCAATCTATTCTCGTCTCGACCAATCAAACGCGCATTACATGCACAACCATTGTGTCAAACGTTACATTTATTTTCTATTTTCTTTCTATTTTACATTCCCACATACGTTCTTCCATTCGTTATTACAAACTCTGTCGCGTTTTAATGATTTCCAAAAAAAAGAAAAAAGAAAAAAAGAGAAAAACCGAAAACTCGTTTTTTTACTTCGATCCATTAAAAGGAAAAAAGTCTCACTCTCTGGTGAAAAATAATTCGATTCGTAGCAAGTGATAGTAGTTTTAACCGAAAGCCCCGAACCAAATAGAAAGAAGTAAAATAGAAAAGAAAAAAGAGAAAAAGAAGGGGAAAAGAAGGCGAATGAAAAAATCGATAGGCGAGCATCGTTTCACGGTATCGGACTCTTCCACTTTGTCGTAAATCGGGATCTTCTTTCTTTACTTTGCACTTCAACCAAGGAAAGTAGTCAAAGTGATAACAAAAATATATAGGCCAGATTTGACAATTTCTCATTGTCGAGATTAACAGAGTTCAAATTATTCAAGAACTTCCAAGTTGAATCTTATTATATGTTATGTTATAATTCCTGACTTTTCTTCATCAGATAAAATAATATTTGCAATGTTACTTTTGATTTGATTTGATTTTATTGTTTGTTTCGATCGAAGTGTAAGTGTAAGCGTAAGTAATATCTTATTATATATCGATAACATTTTTTATTTTCATATAATTGTTATTTGTATTGTGTAATAAAATTATTCGATTGTCGCATTGATAGTAATAAAAAACCTGAATAATTAAATATAGAATGAATTATCGTCGAATGAAATTGTGCATATTTTGATCTCTCAACGGTTCTAGCTTTTTATCATTTAATTTTTTATATTGACACTCGTTTGTATTCCAATTCGATGTGATCGTAATATTGTTAGTATTGTTAGTATTGTTAGTATTAAAAAAAAAAAAAAACAACGATAAGTTATTCTTTCGAGATTGTGGACACGTCAATATGTTTTTCATCATTCTTCTTTTCGTATTATGAACAAAGAGAAAAATATGATACATTTGAAAAAGTATTCAAAAGTGTTCTCTCTCATGAATATGAGAATAATAAGGGGCTATTTAAATATTGAAAAAAACCAATGGCCGAATCGATTAGTTCGAGTGACAGGAAAACCCGTTAGAGATATTACTTAACGTAATGGCACTCGATGAACATCGACCATCTGTTTGTTGGATCGTTTTGAAGCTTGACCAAGATAAGATAGATCTAGCAAATCGATCTTTGAGATCTATATTGAAGAAATTCTATTTCATCGACTGTTTATCGCGTTCACACGGAGATGCGCACAGTTAAGTTCGTTCAGAGTTTCAAGATAGGAAGAAGATATCTCTTAAGAGAAACATCTTTATTCTACATCCCTTTCAAACGCGCGCGGAAACCATTACGTTTTTAAAGAAACTTAAAAGCACACACACTCTCTCTCTCTCTCTCTCTCACTTGTTTCAAAAGATTGTCCACTTTAAAGGAATGCAATCCTGTTTGATGGTGTGGTTTATTTTTCTCTCTCTCTCTCTCTTTTTTTAACAATTTAATGTCAGGCTTTGAAAAAGCGTATTTTTCAAAATAGATGAAATAAAATGTCGTTTTGTTAAATAATATCTAGAAGTTTGTACAAGATCTTGTCTTTCATATTAATCCTTATAGCAAAAGTTTCGTTTTTGATAACGCTTTGATAACACTTTGACAACGCTTTGAGAACTTACCTAGATGGCTGATTAAACTCGTAAAGTTCTACTGTGACAACGATACTGTGAATGTACATGTTTGTGCTAGTAGAAAATTAGTAATAAAATCTTAGAAAAAAAAACAAATCATTAATTTGACAATGTTTGCATACCCTCCCATATTAAATGCAAATGCATGTAAGTTCTATAGTAATTAGCACTTTTTTTTTTCCTTATAACTGCAGATTAAATATTTATCATCTTTTTATTAGAATATAAAAGTTACTTTTCAAGTTCGAAATAACCTAAAAGAAGATAACTTACCTGGCAAAATATATGGGGTGCTAGTTCTGGTGAGAAACTGCCGATGATGATTCGAGTATCGAGTTCCTGTAATGAAACATCAAGTTGATAGAACGTACACGTAATTATCGCGTAATTAACAAGCCGATAATGGTTATTATCGGAATCAAACGGATGATATAGAGAAAGATAGATAAATAGGAGTAGAGAAGTAGAGAGCGTGAGAACGTGAAAAAGAGTAGGAGAAGAAGGAGGAAAGGGAACTCGCGTAACGATCTGCGAGTGACATTGTTCGTCAGAACGAAAATAGTCAAGGAGACGAGAGGATCGTTACGAGTTTCTAAAGCGAGACATCATACGACCAACTAAATTTTCTTCTTTTTCTTTTTTTTCTTTTTTTTCTTTTTTTTCTTTTTTTCTTTTTTTTCTCAAATTTTCGTAGATCATTTGTTTTTTTCCCTAATATATCAACGTATTCTCGATGACAATTGTTTTTTCGTAAAGTTCGATTAAAGTGTCGCATAAACGTGAATTAATGTTGTTCTTTTGTTGCTGTTGTTTGGTTTGCACTATTTAGCAGGCAGCTGACGACGACAAAATGTCTCCTCTATTTGTTTGTTCTCTTTTTTTGGGTAATTCCTCTTTACCAAAGGAATTCTCGTTGAAACGATTCTCTCGAATCTATTCGAAAGTTTTACGAATGTAGTAGCCGATCGATAAGAAATCTTTTGTTGTTTTCTAGCTGTTTTTTACTAACCAACCTTCTCTCTAACCCCTCCTATTCGATTTTGCTTTTTATAAGGCAAAACGAATAGTCTCGGTAGTACAGACTACTAATATTATTCTTTATATTGTTGTTTATACGTTTAAACAATGGTAGCAAAGTTGGATTTAGGTGGGACTTTTTGGTTAGTTGTAAAATCGTAAAACGAAGTAAAATGCATATGAGAAGTAGGTTAATAATTCCACTTGACTTTGTACGCTAGGTTGCACTTGGCTGTTTCACACGTAGTCGCGAAAACGAGCAGCAGGGGCTGGCCAGAGGAGGAGGCCAGGAGCCTTCTCCTTCCTTCGTTCAGCGGAGAGAACGTAAGAGTAATAGCGTTCGCCTCATTTAACGCGTCGACCTAATGGTCTTTAATGTACCACCCTAATTCTTCTTCACAAATTCCGTTATACAAAAGATCATCTGGTAACTGCAGGTAGTAGTAGGTGGTATCTTGTCACGTGTGCCATTTCTTAAAACGAAAGATTGTCTGTCTCATCATCGCAACGTGCATGTGCATCCTTTTTCAATAATTCACTGATTAAAGACTTGGCTCCGCTTTCATTGAAATTTTGTCGAATAAAATAGAATTAAACTAGAGCAGCTAATTGTAAGTTTTAATTGTTACTCTTAACACTAAAGTAATTCTTACTTTTAAATTTTTCAGTTGTTCCTTGTAATCATTTTCAGCAAAGGTGATGGTTGCTCTGCACGAGATGTTGGCTTGCTCCAATTCCGTCACTAGATCGTTTATTGCCTTTAACGATATATTTGAACATTTGTACATTTTACTCTACTTATACTGTAATATAACTTTGCATGATTGAAACTATGTAATTAGACTAGGGTGACTGATTGCTTACCAGAGAGTACATATCTCCAGTTTGTGAAAGCGCGTTTACCGTATCCCAACCATAATGTTTAATCAAAGCTATCCTTGCTGAATTGTGACTGGAATCCGGAGCAACAGTTCGCAAGAACAATGGAAATTCGGTCGAATCTGAGAGTGCAGGTGCGGTCGAGCCAAAAGATACTTGAATCACGTTCCAGTAAGGTACGATCTTTGCCAAGGTTTCAGTTACCTCAGAACACGCTGTACCAAGGAGGAGAGGCATCAGCTTGTTATTTCTTCTTGAGTAGAGAGCATGGAAGAATCTGTCCACGGCTACACCAGGATCGCACTGAGACATGAAATTGGAGTAAATGAGGTAGAACCTATTATTAATATATATTAGATTAACCTACATTGAATTTATGTGTTTTCAAGGATATTCCTTGATATATTGTTTCTTTTTTTTTCTACTTCCTCAAAGATCATTTTTAAGTTTGTTGTTGTTGTTGTTGTGTAAATTTGATCATTTCGTTTCATTACATTCATTTCATCAAGACATTTATTACGAGCAAGGGAAAGAAGATTGCGATTTTTTTTTTAAATTTCTTTGTAGAATGAAAGTATCTTTGGTGAAGATAGAAGAGTTAAGAATCAATTCAGTTATCTTATATAATCTATGGTGGGATGCCATTTGAGCCATACACGAAACATAGAAAAAAGGAAAGGTTAATGTGAAACTTATTAGATCTAGTAAGGTGAGAGAAAAGCAGGTAAATCTTAAGGAGCAATTATTCAACCCGGACGAGGTGGAAACTCAGAAAAGCTTAACGGTCTTCTTGCGTGAATCCTTTCATGGTGGGTCGAGAGGGAAATAGGAACTCGCATCGAGTACTACCTACTTTAATACACAATTCGAATATTGAACCATTCTATTGTTCAAATCATCTCTCAAGTTTAGATATATTAATATAATTGATAAAGTAATACAACAAAAAGATAACAAAACAACAATTATTATACTATTTCACTTAGCCTTTTGATACTTTCTTTTTTGTTTTTTGTTTTTTGTTTGTTGCTTTAAGCCGAAAAAGCACACAAGTGGATCAGGAAATATTTTTTACATAATTTTAATGCCACTTTTAAAACGCTTTATATTTTTTTTATACCCGTTTTTTATACCCGTCTCACAACAAGAGCAACCATAAAATGAAACAACTTTATGGAAAGCTTAGTTTCACTAATTCTGCTATTTTATTTCGTCGCCGAATGTTCTTGCTCACGTAGAAGCAGTGGTTAGTATTTCTTTGTATCTGTTCGGAGTTTTAATTAATACTCTGTTGGGGAAAAAAATAATTGAATAATTAAATACAAACTATCATCTAGCAATACATTTCCAGACTATTTCCATAGGTAAGATCAAAGTTCGATGATCAATTTTACAATCGTTCAAAATAGAAACAAGATTTTTTATCGTAGAATTTAGATTGGATCAAAAGTGCATTTCGTTTTGATAAATATCGCAAAATTCATGCTTGAAGTATCGTTAATATATATGGAAATATTCATTAATTAAATAACATTCAATAATTCTCTTCTTTTTTCTATTCGAATTTCATCCCAAACCTCTATCATTGTCCAGCATTTTAAAAAGTTTTCGTTTCAGATCATAAATATTTATGATGGTCTATACATTTTAATTTTTTTTTTTTTTTTTGTATTTTCTTCAATCATTTCAAGTCTCAAGGATAAAGGATTATATTTTGTAAGTAATGGTCAGGATAACTGGAGGTCAGGAGGACTTGTAGCTTGAGACCTGTTGCGAAAGTAGTTGAAATCGAAAGTTGAATATCGATAGATAGGGAGTTTTACGTTGGTTCACATCAAAGGATTAGGATACCTTTTTTTTTTTTTTAATTAGTCTTATATCTGAAAACTGAAACTCAACGTTATTTCTATTTTCCATGAAATAACAAATTAGTTTGAATTGACGTTAACGATTTGATTAAATTGTAATCATTGGATTTGTAATTAGAAATTGTTTAAAAGGAAAAATGGTCAGAAGTTTGGCGAGTTTGTAATAGTTTATAGTCAATTTGCGTCCAGTCAAGGTTGACGTTATTACTTTGCTATAGAAGAAACGTGTTGTCGACACTTTCCAGGAAAAACTGAAAAACGTTTAGTAGATTACGAATTCTAGTCGATAAATTGTTACCAATGCAAGCAAGCAAGCAAGCAAGCAAGCAAGCTGAGAAGATAGTAAAATAAATAGAGAAAGAGAAATCACTAGAATGGAAGAAAGTTCAAATGAACTTTTTCCAATTGTCAAGGATAATCCGGAAATAAGACGTGTGACAGGACGAGAACCTTGACAGCTATGAACAATCCTTTTTACAATCCTTTTTCTCGAACTGTTTCAACGCTTTTCCGATTTTTCTAACATAATCTTTGAAAATATATACAATCCAAAGTATGGAGATTATCAGGAATGATATATTTGTTTGAGTTTTGAATCTTCCAAAATAGGTTGTAGTAAACGTTGAATGAATTTTTGAAGAAATTCTAAGATTTGTTATAAATATAATATAATAAAATATATATCAAGATGGAGTATCCGTAGTGTGGAAAAATAGGAAGACAATGATACATAGAGGGTGAAAAAGGAGAAAAGAGGATGATTGATGTGAAAATAGGACGGACGGGGGAAGGTGGAAAATGAGGAAAATTTGAAATGGATCGATCGATGCGCTGAGCCAGCAGGTGTGTACACACTGGTCTTTCGTTCATCTCTTTTTCCAAAAGGTGTTCCTGGTTCAACATTTAGCCCATTTCTTTGCCGCATCTCACTGACTTACTAATAAATCGTCAAATGCTGATGCCGCTCGGTTGTACGATAAATGCCACTTGGATAAAACATTTTTTTGCTTCATTTTGTTCAAGTTGCCCTCGTCTTTCGCTAAAGATCTTTAGAGGGAAGATTTAGGGGGAAGATTTAGGGGGAAAAGGAGATAATAATAGAACGGAAACCGAGGAGAAGAAGGAGAAAGTGACAGAGTGTATTGTATGATAGGATTGTTCACAGTGCCTATACCCAAGATAAACAACCCTAAGAGGATTTAAACAAAAATCAGGTTACGTGCATCACCAACAATTGTTGTTAATATTGAATTTTTCAATCAATCCGAAATTTCGATAACTTTCAAATTGGTTCGGTGATAAATTGAAAGATCCTATTGTTGACTTGTCAGATAATGAAGTTCACCTTTTCGAGTTTTTATTCAATTAGCACCGATTCCTAACATTCACTTAACTTCAACTTTTTCATTTGGAAAGTTTACGAAAAGAACTTTCTTCATATTTTTCTGTCTTCCTTTACTCTCTTTCATTTTGTTTTTATTTTCTCATCGATTTATCTTCAACAATATTAAAAAGGAAGTTATTTGTAAAAGAAACAAAGATAAAAGCGACAATGAAAAATGGTTGTTAATTTAATCAAGTTTATTCGATTCTGCTTCATTATCACAATGGAGTCGATGATCGACGTTTAAAGAATTCAAGAATTAAAGTGGAAGAGGAAGATAAACGATTATTGCATGAAATGTGCACAAATGTAAGCACATTGAAATTTCTGCGTGCAGATTATTTCTTTATTAGTTAAGTAATTTGCCTAGGGCTACTTATTGATCACTACGAATTGATCCATCTTATTATGTATAGTCACATCGATATTAGTATGTTGTAATATGCTACAAAAGAACAAATAATTATTATTCGTCTTGTGTTGCAATTAGAATCGTAGACACGTTGACCATCTTTCAAAATGAATAATAAAATAATATAATAAACTTCGATAATAAGATTTCAAGAAATATTTCGAATGTTTTTCTTTTATTAACTCAACTATTTGATAATTCTATCTCATATTCTTTTTCATTTATATTTAGAAAGAAATCTGAAACTTGTTGAGAAGTTAGTACGAACCCTGAATAAATCATTTGTAATATTCGCATTGGAATTATTTGTCAAGTAAATATATTTATTCTCGTTTGTCTTTTTCCCCAAGTTTGAAAATAATCATTTGATTCACAGTCGCGTAAACGTGTTTTCTAGTTCCTGAAATACGAAGGACATGTCGAACGTTGGAATGGTTAAAGGTTTTACATTGGAAGATAATTGCGAAGGGCAGATAAAACGGTGACACACACGCACGTGCGCACACACACACACACAAAGATCGAATAGAAAGCGTTGTGACCGTACGTAATTGGCTCCGATTTCTAAATTGAAGGAAATCTCGCCAATTTGAAAGAAGTTACCGTAATCACGGTAGCTTTTAACGAAATTCTAACCAGCGGTTCATAGAATACTTTCGAATTGTTGTCACGTTATACTGTAACACCTTGAAATGAATTACCAGAGAGATCCAAAACAGTAACTGCAATTTGCAACCCTTCGAGCGAACTTTGTGCATTTAATCAACGATACAACTATAAAATACAAAGTCACAAGTTACTCTTAGGAACGTAGATTGCAGCAGAATAATAAACAACAAAAAGTAAAGTTCGAAAAGTAAAGTTACCGCAATATATATTCTCTTTCCAAAATTTCTCTTTTCAGGGTGAAATTCTAGTGAAAATATTTTCATTTAGAGTTACGTGTGACAAATAATACTTTCGATTCTTTTGAACTTTTAGGAGATTTAGAAATTTCATTATCCAAAAAATCTACGATAGAATGAATAGAATATTTCTTCTACGCTGAATAAGATCAGGTAACATAAGTGCACGAATTCGAGTAGGATGAAAGTTCGATTATCCCGTAAATCTGGGCCACCGCCGCCGCCATATGCCATTTCCGAGAAGAACACGATGTGATCTCTGCTACGTGGGGAAGCTTAAGGATTTCAAGGGTTTACGTTAGCTATAACAAGAATAAGCGAGAGATAGAAAGAGCAAAGAAGAGAGGAAAGAAGAGAGGAAAGAAGAGAGGAAAGAAGAGAGATGATTCAAAATGAATCATGTCAAGAAAGGAAATCACGTTGGGACAGTTAGCAATTAATCTAAATTCTATCTATCCACAGTTAAATGTGTTACCACCTAAACTTGACCCTTCATTTTGTTTTTTTCTTCTTCTTCTTCTTCTTCTTCTTCTTTTTTTTTGTGTGATTATTTATAATCTTTAATTCGACAATAATTCTTCAAAAAGGTTCTACAGATAAAAGACAATTTCTACGACCGACTGTGATAACATTTGAATAATTTCTAAATCAGCCACCACATTCCTCATCGTCGTTCCTTCATTATTATGACTTTTCGTCTAATTAGTAAGCATACAAAGGATTCATTATTTCCTGAGCACGTCACGAATTATCTACGTAGGTGAACTTGCGTGGAAGCTACCTAATTAAATGTTAATACATCAGTTGAACTGAACTTATTGAAGCATCGATAATGATACGTGTGACGCGATACTATATAAACTATACTAGTGTAAAATAGATTTTCTACGATGACACGCGATACGATTTGCTAAAAACTAAACTACTACAACTAAAAGAAACAAAAAAGGTAAAGAAAAGATTACACAGAAAAAAGTGTAAGAACAAATGTATGTATACATTTAAATAGAAAGTACAATCTAGCTTTTGATCTCTCTCTCTCTCTCTCTCTCTTTCTCTCTCTTTTACGCGTGTTTTAAAAAAGAATACGCGCTTTAGCGTTATGTAAATATGCGCAAAACATGAAGACTCTACTACGGCTACGAGCAAGTGGAAAAGCGTTTTGTATGTCATGAAAAACCGTGTCATCGATCACGCGTTTTTTTACACACTTTTGCGAAAAAGCTGAGGGAGAGAGAGAGAGAGCTTGCAAAAGGGCCGCCGAATTCGAAGAAAAAAGTTTTCTAACAATAAGTTGGTCGTAACTCATGTTGGATTTTTTGTCATCGATAATTAAGTCGATTCGTCATTATTCAATTATTATTGAAAATAATATTTCAACGTAGAAACGTAAATGATTTTTACGAAATTATTAATAATTGGCCTTTTGTCAAGGCCAATTACGTGCGATTAATTGTCAAACTAATATCTACATTGATTTTGGTCCTTGAACGAACAAGTGCAAATTAGTTTCGGTTCGTTTTCTGGAACGGAATCGTGCTCCCACGTGCGAACGTTTTCATTTAATTAAAATATGTAGATGCGTCCGGTGAATGCACGACTTCTTTCCTTAGTCGTTAACTTTTTCTAATCGTCTTCGTATTATTTCCTTTTTGCTGGACATCAATATTAATGAAAAATACAATAAAATACAATAAAATACAATAAAATAAAAAATTAATATAAAATATATTATAGGACGTGGAGATGTTGTGTTATACCCACGGTTTCACTTGTTACCCCTTCTAACTCAATTCCAGTTTAATCGAATAATACCGAACACGCTGTGCTTTCCACGATAATTCACTTTTCGAAACAGTAACCACCCATTTCAATCTCAACGCTCGTCGAACGAAATTTTCTCTTCCTCCTCTTTCTCTTTCTAATCCTACTTTTCTTTTATTCAAGATTATTTCGTCGAATTTTCCTGAATTTCTAATCAAATTTAGAAAAGAAAGAAAGCATTTCATAAAAAAAAAAATAAAAAAAACATATCATGTGGGCAGATCACACGTGTTAGAAGTGAAACCTTCGAAAAACTAAGTTTTATGAGAATTAATACAACAGTATTGTGTAAAATAGATAGATATTGCTATCGGAACACATTTGAATATCATTTATTTACATAAAGTAATATGAAAGAATTGATAAAAGTATAGAGTAAAGGGAATTGAAAGGAAAGGTTCGTGTTATACGCAAGGCTGTGTGCACCTTTTCTACGACTATTGAAAGACACAACTCGAATTTCAATTTAGTCGCACTCGAAATACTTTCTCAATCGTATAAGGCAAAGCTTTTATGGAGTTTCGTTCGGCGGAGGATTGGTTAAATTATACAATTGCTTGCGGCATGGTTTGTAACACAACCGATGTAAACGGTTCACACATACACGTATATACATATATATACGTATATATATATATACATGGTTGCTTCGGGCAAACGCGTATAAAAGCCACGTGGTACTTCGATTACTCGTTTAATGAGGTTTTCGACAGACCTAGGGGGGTCAATGGTGCACGATTGCATCGAACTCAGGAAATGATCAGACGTACTTTTACATTTTATCGTTTTTTTTTTCATCCAAGGAAGATGAATTTGTTGGTAATTTTAAAATGAAAATTTGACCACTTTAAGGAAGAATTCTACAAGATAGAGGGAAAGATTTAATGAAATTTCTCTAAGCATCCAAATTGACTCTTATTATGAATTTGTGACGTTAAACGTCGAGGTAACTTAAGGGATGAGGAAAATTCCTTTGATCCCGCGCTTACCACCATCCTGATTTTGATGGAAGTCGTTTTATTAATAAAGCTCGTTTACGCTTCCGTGTGAGTAGTTCTATGTCATTAGTTACGTTTTCCTTCATACATACTAATTTTTAATATTATTCATTTACGATTGCTACTTTTTACAATTTAATTTTTTCACACACATTTTGTTGTTGCTGTTGTTGTTGTTGTTGTTGTTGTCAATTATTCAAAATAACCAAAATATTGCTAGTCATAGTGCTTTCGTATTACTCAAGGAGAACATTTTCCTAATCTTCGTGTTAATTTATTATTTGCAAAAAAGAAACATTTGGATTCATTAAATGGAAGAGTAAGAGATTCATTATGCGATAATTACTGTACAGAACGAGTACATACGTCATTTTATGAAGTATTATACAACTGTCGTGGATTTCTAACGAAATCATTAGTGTTACTTTTATACATTATCATATTTATTTTTCTATAGAAAAATGAAATTCTTTCTCTATGTTTGTCATTAATTATGATATTACAATTTTATAAATATTATATTATTAATATTATATCGCTCGATTAGCTTCAAAATGACATCAATTTCAATATATTACCTATATATGAGCACTTTAAAATTATAATATGTTATTATCACGCACGAACATATTTGTAATGCATAAAAGCGTAAACTAAAACGAATCTGTTATTATTATGCAAAATCATGAATACGGTTACAACGATAATGTCTGGAAATGATGGTGTTTATAGAACCAAGGGAAAATTCAAAAGGTGGATGGAATGTGGGAGTTAAAAATCTTTTAACAAGTCAATAATCGTCAATAATCGTAAAAAAGTGTTGTTGCCACGGCGGAACCCATTTCGATTGCAATTTAAAAGACATTTGTTTTTTTTTTTTTTTTTTTTTTTTCAGAATAGCAAGAGCCAGGAAACAAGGTAAAGAAAAGAAAAATTCGCTTGAGAAAAATAGAAGAAATTGTCGAGAGACCTTTGACAGGGGGTGCAACAAGTTCCGATCGGACCGAACCGAATAAAATTGACGGATAGATACTTTGTCAGATTCCGAAACTTGTCCTATGTGGAATGTTAATAGTGTCGCCAAATGAAAGTTGACTTTTATCGACGTTTTATCGACGTTTTATCGACGATTTATCGTGTGCTGCTTTTTTAATGCCATACAATATGGCATATATTTTGCTCTTTCAAATGGACATAATATAAAGCTAAAATTAATCAAAGTATCTAACTTTAATCAACGCGTTTGATTGCGTACATTCTTTCATTTTCTACGCTCAATCCAATCGATATTAGAAAATTTATATCCATTTATTGAATTATCGATTAAACTTCCACCTTGCATTTTTTTTCGTGGTCATATAAATTAAAGCAAGGTGGAAGTGAGTTATGAGATTAATCATATCACATATATTGTGTATAATCAAAATAGCTCCGTGTGTGTGCAAACTATTCGTTAATGGATAATTGTTTAGGGAATAAAGCTCGTATGAAATTTCAAGTCACGTAATTACGCTACTTGTTTTTCAATTATTATACATTTTTTTTTTGTATACAATTTCTGCTATACAAATGTATATAATGTGTACATGCACTAACTTACTTATATAAACGAAGTGAAAGGAAAGGATGGTGGTGGTTTTCGTTTCGTCAAAGGGTCTACTAGAAACTCATAGCAATGTCGAGCATTCATTGTATATGAATGAATGAATGAGCGTGCATCGTATTATTCTTCATTCTGTGCGAGACCATTGTGCAGATCTATTTCATGATCGGTCAATGCATTGTTACCAAAGAATGCATCAAATATATTATAACGTTGTTAGAAATATATATGAATTAGAGAAATCATATTGTAAGAAATATTATCGTAAAGAAAATAATTGCTAGAATTTCAATGTTATCACGACGATTTGGACAATTTATTTTCTATTAATATCTACAAAAGAAAAGAAAAGAAAAGAAAAGAAAAGAAAAGAAAAGAAATTGGAACGATTTTTCTAGCGTTGTTGTTACCTTAGTGTCGTTGTGGATGAGACGTAGGTGAAATTTTTTCAGAAAGTTCATCTCGTTGATCCGATCAACGGCCAATTTAGCAGCCTGAAATTCGGCAGGTCCTTCGGATCTTGGTTCGTGTCCTCGTGTCATCTCGAACAGTCCCAAGATCGTAACATTTATTTTCTCAAAGACACTCGTATCCGTCACAGTATCCGTCACAGTATCCTCTTCCTCTTTTATCCTCGTTACCGTTTCTTCGATATCGACGACACGTTCAACGTTCTCACGAAGAGAAGGAGCAGGAGAAGAAGGGGGATCCTTTTCGATCGCACTTGTTGACGTCAAAATAGGGAATATCGTAGATTTGATCGTAGAAACGATATCCACATTCAAAGTTACGTCTGGTGTCGTTGATGAAATTTCAGACATTTGAAAGATGTTTTCCTCCTCCTCCTCCTCCTCCTCCTCCTCTTTCATTGTGGAACTTTCGATCTCTTCCGTTTTACGTCTTAAAGGAACATCTCTACTTGGACTTTTGGGTAAATCAGGTGGTTCCATCGACGTTGCTGACTCCGTTGGTTCTTGAACGTCAATTTTTGGTGGACCGAAATGACGCCGATCAAATTTCTCCTGGTGCGGTACTACCAACGGTGGTTTATGTGTCACTTTAACGGGAAACTTTTGCGAGCCTTCAAAACCAAGAAACGGTGCATCTTCCTCCAAAACTTTACTAACATTTTGAGTAATCCATTTTACTGATGTCTCATTAAGTATCGTCGGATTAGTATCGTCATCTTTTTTCGTATCACATATGAATGTCGTATTATCACAAATAATCGTTAAAGAATTCGTGTCATTTACCACTAAAATATCTTCCCTTCGTGATGTACCTACGATCGTACGATTTTTCTTCCTTCTTTTCTGTCTTCTCCTACTCAGATCGTTTTCTTTTAATAAAAGATCATTCATGAAAATATCGTCGAATTGTCGTCGGATCAATTCATCTATCGAATCATTAACTTCCGGTTTACTGAAAATCTCCTCGACGATAGACACGTTTTTATCATTTTCTCTTGGAATTGTCCACTGTTGTTGTTGTTGTTGTTGTTGTTGTTGTTGTTCTTTTTCATTGGATTCGTCCTTTCTCGGATATAATATTTTGTCATCCTCGTTTATTACAAGTTTTTGTGTTTTTTCGCAATTGCACGGTAAAACGCTACGAAGGAAGGTCAGTCCTATTAGTAGGAAGGTTAGGAGGTGAGGAAGATGAAGGGCCTCGGAGGGAGAATTCGACAGGAGGTGACGAGAGAAATGACGGCTCGTGCGACTAAACTTCATAATCAGTCGTCGTCGTGTTTTCGACGACTCGGGTTTGCCCCTTGAATTTTCATCGTCTGCAAACAGAAACCACACCAATGGATATATTCCTTTCCCTTTGAATTGCAACAACTTAAACTACTCTGATAGCTCGACTGAATATAACTTTGGTAATCTCGTTAGAGACACTGTTTATTTTTATATCCTTTTTTATTTTTTACACTAATATTTCATCAATTATCTTGATGAAACGATCAATTAAATATCGAGAATCGGACAGAAAAAAAAAATATTGTTCTTTTAAAATATGAACAAGAAGAGCTCTCAAAGTATCGCTGTTTGTTCAGTTTGTTATTTCAAATGAATGAAGTTGAAAAGATGTTAACTTTTGGTAACAATAAGAGATCTCGGTAGTTCTTTTACTTTAGTTATATATACTATCTATATCGTATATAAATATACGATATAGCTTCGTCGAGCAATGAATTTAATGCAATGTAATGTGTTACATATATATATATTTATTTACATTACGTTATTTTCCTATATTACAAAGTTTCAAGCAACGAAGAAATGAAATTCGCATATTATGTAACAGTATCGTAAAAACGAAAAAACGAAAAAACGAAAAAACAAAAAATGAAAATTAAAGATAAAATGCATATAGACGCGGATGGTTGAGAGAAAATATTTGTGAAAAATGAACAAATAACAAACTATATATCTGCATAATAATGCTAAAATGTAATATGAAACTGCCTAGGCATATTATTCTCCTAGACAATATTACATTTGTAGAAAAAAAAGATGGGATAAAATGGAGAATGGAAAGAAGATAGAAGCAAAGAATATTATCGATTTGGAAAAGGGAACTATTTCAGCATCCTCGATCCACTTCTGAATCTTGCTATAGAGAGTTTTGAAAGGGCTCGTAACGTGACACCCTAGTTGCGGGATTTGGACAATACCTTTGATCCGCATTCTGTCGATTCGAGAGCTAGACATACAGATCCGTATTCACGCCTTCTACAATGCATAGATATATGCAACATCAAAGGACATTGTCTAGTACTAGAGAGCTACCCGTTTACAGTCCACCGTATATATTAATGTTCTGCCAAATGAGACCATTATGAAATTGTTGTGTTGAATGGTGTTGAATGCAAATATTCCTTCTTGATCGATTCGATCGATTACGATTTAGATGCTGTCATAGTTTTATTACAATGTCTTTGAAACTAGTATGGAATGGACTAGGGGACGTGACACTTCTGCTAAGGTACTTGGGGTTGACAGAGAACTCGAAGGTTCGAAGTCTCATATTAGGGCAGACCTCTCGACCGCCTGACCTACCTCACAATATCAATTCTTTTGTATTGTATCTTTGTATGGTACCCCAAAAAAGTAAGAAGAGGGGAAGATTAAATGAACGAAAGTATTGAGAAATGTGAAAACAATGAATGAATGGAGTCCCTACGAATCTGCTTGGTTTTAAATTTATATTGGCCTCGATAATATTATCGATTTTTTGGTCAACAACAATTGCCGTCATTGTTTTCTTATCGAATATACGAATGTATCGAAAAGCAGTTTGGATCGTTTCAATAAATTCCAATATTTGACATTACCCGTGAAGTTTTGGATAACACAAAAAATACCGTCATATTGTAACGTATTGAAAAAATATTTAGGACAATTTATAAAGACAAGGCACACACGAGAGTTGTACGTTTATACTGAGGGATTTAAACTGACATTTTGTGGATAATCGAAACCGATGGTACGTGGGCTTATGAATATGTTAATATTATCTGAATATTTATGTGTATAGGCTTCTCCATTTAAATATGCTATAGAATATACGTGAATTCTATCGGATTTTGTTATATTCTATGACGAATGTATATTTACATAGTCTCAACCTAGGTACAGATCATAGTTTATTATTAAATGAAATCGATTCCAAAAAATCGATTCTTTTAAACTTCTAGTTTGTTCGATACGAAGCTTGTTAATATAATATTTAGACAATTTGAAATAACGAGAATATTATTAATAACGACAGAATATTTGATGACTAACATATCACACCCTTCCTCGATACACCTCCACCACATTTTGTTTCTATGACAATTGCTCTTTCGTATCTTGAAAAGGGGGGGGGGAAACTATGCGAGAAAGGATGGAGAAAAATAATAATAATAATAATAATAATAATAACAAACAATAATAAAAAAAAAAAAAAATAAGAAAGTAGAATAGGGCACGAGACAGAGTGAAGAAAAAAGGAGGATGGTAAAATAGAATGATAGGATAAAAGGAAGGCGGGCTTAAAGGAAAAAGGAAGATGAGAAAGAGAAAACATAGAGGAAGAATTTGTTATTATCCGAGAAAGAAAAACATCTCTCACCTGGTTGATATGAAATCTTAATGATTTTTAATGAGTTTCTTTTTAATGCTTTCTTTAAAAAAAAAAAAAAAAATCATATATAGTTAGTTCTGTACTAACTAAGAAATAGTTATGAAATTATGTTGAAGAGGATGGTAGTGCGTTAGCGTACTCGTGTGGTTTTCAGCAATTAATTATGGATATGTAGAAACTTGTTCAACGTATAACGCGTGAAACGGGTATGTTACCCTTAATGTGTGATTTAATATTTCATAACTTGACAGGCTTTATGTGATTATCGTTAACTTTTCTCATGCATAGTTATAACTACACTTCCAAATCGTTATAATATGCATATGCAATAAGAAAACTATATTAAAGGGGTTAGATGCTATTGCCAATTGGATTGTAAAGTAATGAGAAAAATGTTCCACTTTCCATACGATAAAAGCAAAAAAAAAAAGTTCACCTTCGATATGAATTTGAAACGTTGCATTTATGATATACCATGCAATGAAAGAAGAGAGGGAACAAGGGAAGGAGCAGAAACGTGATATGAAAATCCATTCATCCATTCTTTTTTATCCGGTAATATTGTTTGTTACGTTGAAAACGGGACCAATCATTTGCACAATTAGTACAACAAGTAAAGTAAACTATCTTTATATGAAACAAAGAGATAAAGAGGTACAAATATAATCCGGAATTTTGTAGGAAAGCGAGATAAATGACATTTTTAAACAGATTTATAACGGATTAGAAGATTACAAGAGAAAATAATACCCATTGAAATGATAATTCAAACGGCAGATAGTGAAAATAAATCTCTCCTATCTATGTGATAATATGAAATCTTCGTGTTAGTTTAGTTACGTTGAAATAATTGTTATTAAAATAATAAACAAAACTTCATAATAACGTAAAGTACGTAGGTATAATAGGAAATTTCAAAGTTGTCCTTAGTCGTTTGTTCGAGAGAGTGAATTGTTTTTTTCCTTCTTCATGAACTTTTATCTGAAGAAAAAGTCTCGAGACGAGATTATTCAACGAGTTTATATACCGTAAATAAAAATAAATACATTTTTCAGAGTACACCCTGTCGTCTTCTATGTAAAAGATACTCGTAATAATGCAACTTCCTTCATTTTCCAACAATTGCGATGAAATCCAAAACTTGAACTATTTTTATTCTGTTTGCAAATATATGCGTGCATGCGTGTGCGTGTGCGTGTGCGTGTGCGTGTATGCGTGTGTGTGATAACAATAAAAGTAGAGAAAATGATTGTCAAATAAGTACTTTAGGCGATACTACTATTGACCAAATTTTGAATATTGCTACAATATTCAATGATTATACGTAGATAGGGGAATATTGCTCGAGATTAGATTTTTTTCTCGTGTTTTTTTTTTTTTTTTTTTTTTTTTCTTTCCAAACCTCCTACCTCTACTACTCCCAAGAAGTCTGACGGAAAATTCTTTCGGATAACTTGTGGAAAACTCGATAGGAAAGTTTTCCAGTCGCCGCCGAATCCTCTTTTCGAAGTATTCCAAATTGTTTTTAAATCTATCAAAGACCTTTGGGAAAATTCGTAGCTTTTGACCTTTTACGTTACCCTTTTTCTATATTTGTCCATAATTTCAATTGATAATTGAAATGTTTCCAAATTTGTAATTAGGCGTATTTTAATGTTGTATTGTAATCTCTTTAGTCGAATAACGGTGTTAAATACGCGATGATATATAAATATTGACACATATACGTAACGCGAGTTTGCTTTTATTTAATAATTTTTCAACAAATAAAACGTACCGTATCCTTCCTATATTAATATTACATTTCCGCTTCATTTGAAGCATTTTCTCTTTTATTTTTTTATTTTTTTATTTTTTTATTTTTTGTAGTTATTTCCTTTTTCAATTTTCAATTTCCCTCAAAGCAATTTCAATTTGATCTACGTATTCCACACGAATATAAATGACGCGTTGAAATTTCAAATTTCAATATTGAAAGGGCAATTTTTACGCGCGAAATTACGTTATAAAATGATTTTGCAATGTTCGTCGTCGTGTCCAACAGCACACGAATGTCACACACAATTCCACAGACTTTTATTTTCATCCGCATATATAGCGATAGCGCATATGTATATATATATATATTTTGTCCTTACTGTGTACAAATAATAACAACGATGAATAATGTTTTTTTCTCCAATGTTCACTCAAATATCTTACAAAATTCATATATTTTACATACTTTTCAATGATTTTCTCATTAATCGCGTAATGACCAAAACAAAAATATATATAACCTTTTTATTATTATTATTATTATAATTGGAAGTTTGCTTTTTTTTTAATTCTTGCTCTTCTCGTCGAATAATTTTCTTTTATGATGTAAGAATTATTAATCGAAGCATTGCTGAAAACAAGCAAAGCAAATGTACGTTCATTTGTAGGAAAATAAGCGCGTCGCGTGCTGGCGGTTCGCACACTGTCGTCGTTCGGTCAAACTCGACGAATCCTCCAGCACCATCACCTCCACCACCTCCACCACCACCACCACCACCAGAGAGAGAGGATAGTTTTCCTTCTTAGTCAATGCGCAGACGCCTCCCTCTTTTACTCCAAGTTAAGTCAACCACTAGGTTTTTCATTATTTTTAATAATAATAATAATAACAGAAAGTGGATTCGACAAAATATTTTCCTTAACCGCACGGTTCTACTTTTTTTCAAAAAAAAAAAAAAAAAAAAAAAGAAGAAGAGAACATTTTTATTATTTTTCTAATATTACGGATGGATCTCTTGAAGAAGAATTTCATAAATTCGTGTAAACTTTCATCGATAACCAAAAAAGAACGTACAAATTGATTTAATATATTATTTAAAATGGTCAATTAAGAGACTTTCATCAAACTTTTTCAATAATAAAATGGATATATCTTTGATGTCTGTCTGCCTGTCTGTCTGTCTGTCAGTCAGAAGAAGAAGTAATATCCTGTTTTTAATTTGCTCGTTTATCGTCTTAAGCAATAGTTAAATTTGTCGTTAGTTTAAATTGATGGAAAAAAAAGAAGAAGAAGAAGAAGAGAGCAAAAAAACAATGAGATTGTTCAAAAGTTATTTCATTAGACCGGTTTGAAACGGGTGTATCATTTAATGAGTCAAACTAACTTATGCAGCTGAGTTTAATCTTTTCAGTTTGAAATCTATTCGTAGATAACTTTTTACAAGGTTCTGCTTCTAATACGATAATAATCTACAAGTTTCTTCATCGTACAATCATCGTTTAACATTTATTTCTTTCGATACGATAAATATCGATTTCATAATAATTCATAGATTTTGTTCTTAACACAAAAATTTGATTTTCCAGTTGGAATAAAAAGAATACGCGGGACTTTGATCGTTGTCGTTTTAATTAGTACAAATATTTGTTAGAATAATCGATTCGTCCTATTTTTTTCTTTCTTTTTATTTCAAAGGACACACACAGGTCTACGAACAAGAAAACAAGAACAAATCTTCTCCTCAAATAGCCGATAGATGTAAAAATATGCAATATAATATAGGTATATAGGGCATTCCACTTTAAGATATATATATTTCATATTGTGTTTATATGTGTGCCTTCAGAAATGCATTTATACATACATATATTATAAACAGCAGGAGGAGAATAGAAAAGGTTTGTTGTTAAATCCAACGAAGCTCATCACCTGTAACAAAAAGAAAATTATAACAAAATCCGCTGCAACACGTATACACAGATGACAGATGAAAAAATTCGAAAGATTGATTAAAAATACGATATAGGAGCATAAAAATTGTCAAAATATACTGAAAAAATCCAAATTGATCCTTTTATCCTTTATATATTGTAATAGAAAGATGTGAACCTTACAAAAGTATCTTTTAATTAGCTGATTTTAACGAGACGATGACACTCCGATGTGTTCTCTCTACGAACGACGCCGTAGCATGAAATATAGGTAATATCGAGTTTGGATGGAAGGAAAGTCAAATTTTCTGAGGACTTTCGTCAGGCGTCAACGTCGAAGGATCAATAATTTCATTAAGCACAACGAACGTATCAATCGATCGTCGTCGTCGTCGTCCTCCGTTTAAATCAAATTTTCCATGAAATCCTTTTATAGAAGGACCCATCAATTAAAGTGAGAAAAAAAAAACGGTAAATAAATTTAAAAACGTTCCGAGCGGAGTACCAAAAGCTTTGCTCACTTCAAATTTGTTGTTAGAAAAAAGAAAAAGAAAAAGAAAAAGGAAAAGGAAAAAAAGGAACAAGATGTAGCTGCAACGAACGGATTGAGTTTATTTCGCATTACATTTTCCATTCCTCGCCATTTTAATAAGATTTTCTACCGAGTTATAAATCAATTTCGCTTTTACGATTTTCCGACGAAACGGTGGGGGGATGGTTGAGAGTAAAAAATAGTAAAAAAGTCCGAGAGAGAGAGGAAAGATGAAAAAAATAAATAAAACTGTAAACAATTGAAGTAAAAACTTCTTTAGAATCGGAATGATTGGAAAAAACGTCAAAGATCGATTTATATTCTTAGGTTGGTACTATATATCCAGTTGATGTTGTTCTGCGTTGCTGATCGAATTAACATCCTCGTTTGGTGGCTAGCGTAAACCGATTACCTAGGCCATCCGTAGACCACCGACGGGAACAACAGCGACAGCGACAGCGACAGCAATAGCGACAGGGACAACATCAACGAGAATGAGAATGAGAGATAGATGGTTGAAGGAAGAGTGGAACGGCAGGAGTGTGTGGTCTTTGTGCGGTGATAGCGATGAACTCTTGGAGTTACGCTCACCCAACATGCTTGCTCTTGGAAGATCATTCCAAACAACCCTAACGAGTTTCGCACCACTCGTCGTAACTTTAAGCAACTTGTTAATTATTCCTAGTCCTATATCTCGTACTGGCTAACTTTTCTTCGAGGTTGTTCGTCATGCTTTGTAGATCTTCCGGATCATTTACTGTTAGTTAAAACCCTTTGAGCGTTGAATACTCCTGGGAGAAAGCAATCCAGTTGAACAGCACGCGTCTAGCGGAAGGATACTTTTTTGTTCCTAATGTGAACTATGTTGATTGAATAAATGGAAAAAAAGAATAATAGTACTCAAAGGGTTAAGAATAGGGATTACGACGACGTATCGCGCGATCAAAGTTATTTTAAACTGTGTGTGTGTGTGTGTGTTTTTTTATGATTGGTAATTTGATTTCTAATTAACTAAGTTAAATTAGATTGTTTGGTTTTCTATTTTTTATTCTTGCCAAAAAATTCCGATTTTTATGTAATCGTTGTTTGTTTCACGTTTGGACTAAAGGAATCCACATGAATAGAAATAATAAAAATAACTAGAGTTGGTAAATAGTTGGAAAGGTGTACACAGGTGGTTTACAGTAGTTAAATCGATTTGGCGAGGCAAAGTTAGATTAATTGTTAGATTAATTTAAATTCAACGGTACGTGCTTGGAAGTTAGTGCTACCTAATTCCTAGATTGTAGACTGTAATCCTTGGACTTGGACAGACTTGAACGATAGTAGTCCATCGACCTAATAGGTCCCATTAAAATCACGAGAAATAGAATCAATGGGTTAAATTTCTTCATTCTGTCTTGAAACTTGAAACTTTATCGATCCCTTATTCTCTTACACTTAACTCGCGTTAAGTGTAATAAGAGGATGAAGTACCTTGATTGCGCGACCGCGTACAATCCTATAGCATATTTTGAAATTGTGTCAAACTCAAGATTTTCTTCAGTATTAAATGAGTAAAGCTGATTAAGAATAACGCATGTATATTCTCGAGCAGAAATGAAAGCTGATATAGGTTCTTCTTGAGTTACCAGAAATAAGAAATTAATTGGATTATAAGATATCATCTCACATTTTGACGACAATTCGTTAGAATTCAAATGTTGACAACACAGTATCACCGATGGCTAACACTTAACATTTAGTCACTTCTAAACAGCTGACGTGAATTTCCTTATAAATTTCATCAGCCCTCGTACAGACGAGTGGGGATTAGACCAAGACTAAGATACACGTATGCTTGTTGTAATTCACCAGTAGGTGTTCAAACGAGAATAGGAAATAAGACGAAGAAGAAGAAGAAGAAGAAGAAGAAGAAAAAAGGGAAGCAAAGGTTAACGGATTAATCTAGCAACCAGTGGTAAAGTCATGGTCGAGGTCATGGGATAGTTAGTTAACTTTTGCTTGTCCCTTTATCATTATGATTTATATCTCATCTAAAATCGAATGATTTATGCTCGAAATGTAATCTTCGTTTATACGATTATATTCCTTTTTGTTTGTTTGTTTTCTCTCGACTTCTCGAAATCTTGTTCTCCTAAACTTTTGACACACAGGGTGTTTTACACATTACATTTGAATATCTTTAATCGATTAGGCGATAGTTTAAAAAATGTTGAAATCCTTGAAAAGAAAGAGCATCGATTATGCAAATTCTTTGAGAAAAGATGCAAGAAAGAGTAAGAAGTTAACTTGTCGTTTATTGACAATTTCCGTTTGGCAAATTTTGACAAAGTTACTCGAGAATAGACCTTGTTAAAATATTATTTCTTTTTCCTTAGGTGGCAAACGAAGGAAGAAAACGAAATGTCCGGACTGATCAATTAGCAATACCATTTCGTCCCTTTTCTGAACCCTACAATCTTTCACTACCTTTTTTTTTTTTAACCCTACTTTATACGTTTCTCTTTTTCTGTCTTTCTAATACACACCCTCGTGCGTTCGTCTAGCGACAATTTGATTTCCCAATCCAAAAAGGCAATTCCTTCTTACAAATTTATTTGCGGTATTGGGTTGGACGTTGTGAAATAGGTTACAAGAAAGAAGCATCTCTCGAAGGGCTCGGCTGTTTTTCTCGTCAAATAAATTGAATAAAGGAATAAATGAAAAATCAGTTTGGTAATTTTTCATTGAAAAGCAAACAGAGAAAATAATCTTTGGAAATAATCGAAATATTTTGCATTATGACTATAACGACAACGAGTTAGTATATACTGATTAATTAATTGATTAAACGAATGATTATTTAAAATATTATTTTCATATTTCTTTTTAAACACATATTTATAATTGTAACGGTGAATCAATTGCATTTGTATCGCGCAGCTGGAGGTTATTATATAGGAGATTATTTGTTAAGCAAGATTTCGAATGCGTACGAATTGATAGCTCGTCAATTAAAATTAATAAGCTTCGTCGATCTCGAATGAAAATACGATGAAATAAATAAAATAGAAATAATGTAACGACATATTAAAGTCGCGTCAGACAATTTCAAGGTAGGTTGGAAAAGCAAGGACTCTATTGCGAGAGAACCAATATCCTGAACGTTTTCTCACTCACACGTAACTCGTATATACACATATTCGCCCTAACACAGATTACAAGCCTTTTTTCTAGTATCTAAACGTTGTTCCTCCTTATCCAATAACTAGAAGAGAAATTTTCGTAAGAGATTTTTCTACAAAAATGGCTTATGGCTAGAAAAAATATAACTTTATTACTTAATGAAAAATCGCATGATAATTGAAGTGATTTAAGGGAAAATAATGTTATGAATAATGTTTGAAGAGTTTTGATAGGTAATATGGTGACCGATAGGGATACACGTATTTCGTAGAAAGAGAATTTGAGAGATCCGTTGAATTATTCGTGAAACCTCATTTCGTTCTAAACAGAGAAAATGATCTAACAGATGGGTTGGCTTAGAAAGTGCCAACTATTAAATTCTATCATTGATGGTTTATTCAATTGATGTTAGAAAAGAATTGTTCATTTTGAAAATAGATCATCAGGTCGCTAGCGCTTCTCGAACTTTACTTTATACAATATTTTTCTCTTAAGAACGATTAATCTAAATTTGCATAGATAACCAATGTCCCGTGAGAGAAAGGGAGAATGTAAAAAATGGGAGGATAAAATGCACTCGTTGTAAGTCGAGATACTATCGTCGCGCAAAAGCTTCTTCTTAAACTTTTACTTTTTTCTTCTTCTTCTTCTTCTTCTTCTTTCGTCTCACGAGAGTGCAGCTTATCCTACAAACCTCGAGATTTTTTTCTTACGTTATTTATCTAGCAGATGATAACGTACATCTAGTTTATTAAAACAATTCATTTTGTTTTCTTTTTCTTTATCATATTACATTTTCAAAGTATTGATTAAAATCTCATTTTGTCAAGTTTCTCATTGTATTCGTTCGATATCATCAATTTGAAAAATCTTTCTAAATCGTATGGGGAAACGATAGAAAGTTTTCCTCTTTTTGTTATTGCTAGTTGAAGAAACGAAGCGAATTTCTAAGTTGCATACCAACTACAACAAAATATAATACACATTATTCGAGCTGGTATCTTCTTCTTCTTCTTCTTCTTCTTCTTCTTCTTCTTTTGCCGTATAGACCATGCAAGTGTATAACGTGGAAATGGTATTGTTACGACAACGATGTGCTTCCGGCAATGTTGTTGGAATTCACAATAAGAACCTACCACTATCCGGAAATAGAGAAAAAGAGAAAAAGAGAAATGCATTTATTCGAGAATAAATTAGTCAAGTTAAAAAACAAGAAGATATTCGAAGAACAATTTTCTTATCTTTTGAATATCACTTTCAATATTTACTTTACTAGTTTTATTATTTGTCGAGATAAGAGGAAACAAACTACAATATCATTTTAATTGTTATACATTTGATATTTACATTGATTATTAATCCATAATTAAAGCCAGAAATAATTTCATATCTAATGCATATCTAATACAATTTAGAAAGAACTAATTTTGAAAAAAAACGAATAATACCTTTAGCGATCACGTCATGATGACCTTTCAGAAGTAGTAAAAGTTACTTTTCAGGAAATATCCTTTGGGAAAAATTGTCGTCCCATTTATCATTCGATTTTATTTGAAAATACATTATGCAGCGCAATGTTGTTTTAAATTATTCAATCGTATATTTAACGTGACAAAACGTAGGTGTTACACTTACTATTAGATTCTTGGGAAGATAATACAAAAGCAACCTATGCTGTTGGATTAACAGATTATGTTCACAATATATCGAGGATAATCTGTTCATAGACGCAAAGGAAATTTGGTAAGGACTTTGTATTCTATACAAGTTGACCGTAACATATACATGTACGTGCTTTGAAGATGGTTCAAGAAATTCTCAAATTTGTAGATAGAAAATGATTACATTTGTGAATATTTTTAAAAAGGAGAAACCAATTTTAAGCTACCTAAATTACCTTTCCATTGAATAGAAAATGCTTTTAGATGAAAATGCTTTTGAAAGAAAAGAGGTTGGTTGTTCTATTAAAAGCGTTAACCTTAAAGATAACCAAGAATTCGCAGTGAACGTTTGAGGTGTCTTTTGATATATATATAAAGGAAAGAGTAGAAATAACTGAAGCGGTTTAAATTCCTTGAAATTTCTTTCAACAATTTCTTCAACATTCTTCAAAATGATTTGAAGAATACTCCAAGTATAATGTCTTTAACATCGACGTGGTAATTACTTCTGATTGAAGATTGAAGATTAAACTGGGACAAAGATTAAAAATGATTGTAAAATATACACTTACTTTTTACACTTTAATTGATATTCCTGTGTGTGTGTGTGTGTGTGTGTGTGTAAAAAGTCGTATAAAAAGGGACTACTTTTATTGTTAGCTTCGAAAAGTAGACAAATTTGCGGGTGTAACATATTTGAGAGAAAGACATACAAAACTTTCAAACGGAAATCATCCTCCTGACCCAGTAAGAACTCTATACTACACCGAATGAAGTGAAAAAGAAGAAGAAAAAGTCGGAATACATTAAAGAATATAACTTTGAACGTTTCTCTTGAACGGATATATAATGAAGCGAAAGAATATACGAAGGAAAAGAATAAAAGGAAAAAACGTAAGGGTATTCAAAGTTGCATATTATCTATTAGGATGCGATGATATTGACTGTCGTCCAACGCAAAGGGAACCAACCACAAGTTAAGAGAACAAAAATCTAGTCCAAAGTAGGGAAAGAAAATAACAAAGGGTTGTGAAAAGGGTGGTAGGAGACGAAATGGTTGACTGGTACTACTACTATGTGACGTCATCAATGGCAGGGGGAGGAATAGAAAGAAGCCTGTTGAAGATGCAAAGGAAGAAGGAACACTCGAGGCTTTAGCTGACATGGCTTTACGTGCCGGTATAATGGCCCTTGTCTTCGCGGTTCCAAGTTCTATTCAAGCTTGAGGCGACTCACCGGTCGCTCGCTGAACGACACCCAGCGTCGTTAAATCTGCTTAGCAAGCCTTGCCTTACTTGCCTTACGCTTCCTCATTTCTTCTTTCCTCTTTTCTCTTTTCTCTTTATCTCCCACCTTTTCTTCCCTTTCTTCTCCTTTCGATCGAAAAAAAAGACCAGAAAAAAACCCCCAAAAAAGTTGTACATCGAACATATCGAAGCTCTTTTTTTTGCTCGTAATTTAACGATTCACTCAAATGGATTTGTCAAAGTATCGCTCATTTTCTTCAACAAATATTGCAAGTATTTCTTTCCTTCTTTTTATTGTGCATTTTTGTAAGTAATCCTTACGTTTTGTCATCTTTCAATTCGTATTTTCTTATTTTCTCATATTCGTCTGACAATTACGGGATAAGAATAAGATGAAGAAATTTGTTCACAACTCCATCGGAATAGGTAGGATGAAATCTCAAAAGATTCTATTTGGGATAATCATAATAGAATTTGAAAAGTATCGCTGATTTTGTTCCCTAAGACTGCGGAGGTGTTTTTATTTATTTTCGTATTTGTTAAAAATCAGTGAAAAACGCAGGAGATACAGTGTAGAGAGAGAGAGAGAGAGAGAGAGAAAAAATAAAATCAAACTACCCAAGGGAATCGAATAATCTACGTTTCCTCTCCGGCGGTACAGTAATCCTCCGTATTTCCCTGTCGACCTTACGATTCACTCCGAGGTAACTTCAGTCAAGCTTCTCATCTACCCTATGCGCAAATCTCACACCTCCTTCTACCTATATCTTCTATCTCTCTTTCGAACGATATACAAATTGAATCGACTCGTACCTGCTACTACCCCTACTACTCATTTTTTTTTTACTCCTACGTTGTCGTTCGATTCTAATGAGATCCTTCGATGTTGAGTTATTCGCGAGAGTATCCCGAATACTGTTACTCAAATCAGAACGAGAAAAATACTATTCCCTGTTCGTTCTAAAGATGAAGGATGAAGATGAAGGATGAAGATGAAGAAGAGAGAAACCGGGAAACCCTGTGGAAGGGAACCCTGTGGAAGGGGGTTAGGGGATAAACTGAGTGAGTGACTGAATGAGAAGGGGCAAGGAGAGAACATTTGCATGTAAAAACGAAAGAATGCAAGACACGTCGGACTGAGCTCTTGTATATAGAAAGGGAAGCATGGTAAATAGGCGAGCAAGCGTAGAAACGACGTTTGACGCTGAACTCACGCTTCCGGATTATTTACGAGCTGGATGAGACCTGACTCTGTTAGCACGGTAATGTACTTTAGGCCATCTCCATTATTCAACAACGAACTTTGGATAAGAATGATCGAAAAGATCGGAAAGATCGAAAAGATCAATTCCATGAAATAAGCTGCCAATCTTTTTCTGTCTACCTCGATTACTACTAATGCATTCGTTTGTCTCTCTTATATCCTATCTTGAAAGAGAAAGAGAGAGAGAGAGAGAGAGAGAGAGCTTTGAGTAAGGTCATTTCAATATAGTTGTTTCTATCCCGGAGGAAAAGGTATTGAGTATAGCTTGGTCTGTTACGTTCGTCAAGAAACTTGGATGTTCTTGGTCTGATGGAAATTAGGTGAAATGTTAGTTCAACGTGTTAAGGAATAATGGATATAACAGAATACGCAATAGATTATTAATACGGATATCATCTATATTTGCATTAGCTCTCTCTCATCAAAAGTTATATATCGTTCAACTTATATTTCAACTTTATTAACTATTTTTATCGGAAAGCGTAACGAAGAAATAATCAAGGAATTTGTTGTTATCATTTTTTAACAAACGACATCATCTCTACTTAAAGAGTTTCAAATTATTTTCTGATAGGAATAATTATTTAAAAAAAACAAACAAACCTTATGCACTAGTATTCAATCAAAAGAATAGCAGCAGAAATGCATCCTTGTTTTTTCATGTACTGTGGAAAATCTGTATGTTATTACCGACTACAAAATATGTGTCGTCATCTAGTGGTAATAATTATTACTTCATCTTATCGACTGGTAAAACATTTATCGCCATCTAGCGGTAAAGACTATTATTTGATTTTACCGACCAATGTGTTGTTGCCATCTAATCGAAAAAAGACACGCGGTACTACTACTTATTACTTCAAATATATAATAAATATTATTTAATATTTTACTTGTGTGGGTTAGATGTAAATAAATATCAATATGAAAAAAGCAAATAAACGAAAAAGTGTTACTTTAGTATTTGATGAGGATAAAAGACGGTAAATGCAATATATGCACAATTAAATAAAAATTAGTTAAAGATTCAAATCATAATTACATATGTCTATTTTGAGGTTAACTATATTTGAAAATAATTTCAGACAATTTTTAGGAGGATTTCATAAACGAAAAGTACAACGACAGAAAAAAGCTAAAGAAGAATTCCTAAAGCAATTGAAAGAAGAAAAAAAAGAATAAAACAAGATGTAAGTTATTATTTTCTTTCAATTATATTATTGTAATTAATGTTATACTTATAATTTGAAAATGAAATAATATGTAGGTGCAATTTGTAGGCACGTGAACGATATAAAAAATTATTATCAAATCGTGACGTACCAGAACTTGAGAAATTGCTATCAGAACGAGAATTCGAAACAGAAACTCATACAGTTAGTATCTTAGAAATGGATATTGAATCATTATACGAAAAGAATAAATATATTGGAATCAACAAAGCAGTTGACAATAAGGAAGAAGAATTTGAAAAAGAGGAAGAGGAAGAGGAAGAGGAAGATGAAGAAAGTGAAGAAAAATCTACAGCAAAAACTTCTGTACGAGGAGTGAAAGGTAAAAATATTGAATCGGCAAAGGATTTAAAAAAAGCTATTAAATATGCCGCATTGAAAGAAGTGAAGAAAAGTAAAGTGTTTCAACAGAAAAATAGATTAGAACACAACAAAAATAAAAAGTTAAATATTAGGAAAAAGAAAAAACAAGAGAAAAGATTGAAAAGATGTGATGGAAAATTGAAGAGGAAAGGAAAACGCTAATTTGATAGGAAACGCTATTACGCTGTTATGTACACTTTCATGTAATTTTATAGAACAATTATTTTTAAATATTATAATTAAGCAAAAATATTTTTCATGCAGTTTTATTAAATTGTCATTTATATTCAAATATACTCTTAGATCTCTTTTGACTTTATTTTGCTTTAGCAAAAGGGCAGATATCTTTGTTAAGACAATCTTTGCATTTAGGAAAACGAGGTAAACAAATTTCTTGACCAAATCCAACGAGAAGATGATTTATTTCATTCCAAAATTCTTTAGGCAACCATTCTTCTACTTGTTTCCTAGTTTCTTCTGGTGTTTTAGTTGGTTTTTTGACCCAATTTAGTCTATTACAGATACGATGTACATGTGTATCTACCCCAATACCACTTACTTCGCCCCATGCTATTTGCATACAAATATGTGCCATCTTTGGTCCTACCCCAGGTAAATCGCACAACTCTTTTATAGTCTTTGGAATATCGCCATTGTATTTATCCAATAATATAGATGAAGTTCTTTTCAGGTAATCAGCTTTTTTCTGAAAAGTAATCATGTCTTTAGTTAAAATTCTTAATATCATTTTAGAAGAAAATAAATGTAGTCAATAAAATGTTAAACACCTTACATTGGCAAATCCAACCGGTTGTATAAGTTTGATAAGAACATCATTAGGTGTAGCCATTATAGTACTCGGTATACAACCATAAGTAACTAAACGTTTCATAGCTGCATGAGTTATTTGATCTTTAGTTTGACTACTTAACATCAATGCTATTAAACATTGATATCTATAAGTTGAATCATTAGCATCTGGATCTGCACATTTATGACAACCCATTTCGTCTACGGGTGCAGTTTTATGTTTTCGCATTTCTTGTATATTTTCTAAAATACGTTTCCAATTGGACGGTTCCCAAGCAGATGATGCATCATCTTCTGTTTCTTCATTTTTCATTATTCTATTCTCTATTATATTCTCTTTTGTATTTACTTCTACGATAGGAACTGTATCATCACTTTTAATCTGTGGCTTAACTTCATTCGATTCTTCATATTCTATTTTAATTGGTACATTTTGTTTCTTTCTAACTCTTTTCTTCTGTCCTTTTTCTGATTCTTTAATATCTTTCGATGTACGACCTTCTTCATTCATTTTCTTTTCAATTTCCTTACATTTATCGTTGTTTACATTTTTTATCTTAGATGAATGATCATTTTGTTGACTAAAATAAGGTGAATTTTGGAGTAACGTTCGACTATTCATTCGTTGACTAGATCTCAAAGATGTCGACGTTTTCAAAGCTGTCAATTTCAATTTTTTACTCATTTTATATATTATTTAATGTTAAAAATACTATACTTATCACGCACGAACACGTTTTACACCTGATAGGGAGTAATCGAGGAATGTGCCATCCCCTCCATACACGGAACTCTATGTGCATTTACGATTTATAGATGACGCTATCATAACCTTATTTCTATTCGTGTTTCAATTCAAAATACACACACGGTGAATTTAATCAGAAAAAAAAAACACTAATCAAAATGACTCAATCTAAAGAAGTAACCGAAGAATTGTTCGAATGTTATACAAAAACTGCTGAAAATATAATTATACACTTTCGTAAGTTTTAATATCTTTAAGCTATGTTTTCATGAAATTATAATACATATATTAATAAATATAGGTTAATAATTTGTAGAAGAAAGAGAACAGATAATAGATAATTTGAAAGATGTTGTACAAAAGAAGTGTGAATTAGATACTAAATTAAATATGATTCGGGAAATAAAAGATGAAATATTAGAGAAGTATGATAATAAAATAACGGATAAAAATATACCTAAAATTATGAAGGTAAATTATTACATTATATATACTTATTCTATGTAACTGGTGGTTCAAACGAACACGAATCGAAAATGTACAATCACATCTATTGTTCATATCTATTTTTCTATTTTTGAGGACAATAAGTTTCAATTGAATTTAATTGAGTACAATATACAATATACAAGGTACAAGAAATGTCATCGTGCAGAATCATCTCCTTCTCGTTTGTATTACTATCAGTTACAGAGAACATCTTGTATGTATTAAATTCAAAGTATATGAAAATTGTTCAAGTCAAAGAAAATTGTTTGATCAATACTAGGATTATGATAAAGCTGTATCTAAAATGAATGTTGATGTATCTACAAATGAAAGATTCCTGGAATTTAATAGAAAATTGCAAGCATTATTGACCGGTGAGTAAATAATACAAAACAAAAAGATAATACACACACACACACATATTATTAAAAACATTATTAAAAACATTATTTTAATGTAAACAGATGCGAATAAAAATCAGAACATTGAGGAAGATAACAGCGATGAAGAATTACAATTACAAACAGATTCCATGAATGTGATAGATCCTATTTCAAAAGTGAGGATAAAAGATCCGGTTAAAAATATTGCGTGTGGACATACTTATGATCGTCAAAATATTATGGCATTGTTAAAAGTAAATAAAAAAACAAGGTCAGTGCATGTCAGTGCAACAAATTACATAAATGTTTTTTGGTACAATTTTTTGTCAAAATAAGCAATTTTTTGTTTAGGTGTCCCATGGTTGGATGCAAGAGTACAAAGTATGTAGAAATAAAAAATCTACAAACGGATGTTGCAATGAAAGTATTTCTTCAAAGGAATCCTATTTAATATTGTGACATTAAATGATTTTCTTCAGACATGCTCAAAATATTTCGGCGGTATATTCACAAATTTATGATTAATTAAATTTCAAGGTTTTTTTCTTTTGCAATCCATACCAAATGTTTACATAAAACAGTGTGTAGGAACACGAGTTACTTATATATTATAAAACATAATAAAAAAAAAAAAAAAAAAAGAAGAAACAATTTGAAAAATGTGCTTGACAATACAATTGCATTGCATCCAGAGAGTGCTTTAAAAAAATGTTGCTAATTTTTTTTTGTTTTCTTTTTTTTAAATAATATTATATAAAATCAAGTAATTCTTAATAATACTTTGAAATAAAGTAGAGAAATGAATTTCTTTTATTTCTTTTAACATATAATTATAATAATTCGGTAATAATACTATAATATATATGTTCTTTTATATAATATATAAATTACTTAAAAAATAATTTAATAGATAAATAACTTTAATAAAAAATGTAAATAAAATAGTTAAATCGATTATGTCCAATCAGCAGATAGACAGTTTCCCTTTGTAGACATTTACTATTAGAAGTAAACTAAAAGGAAAAGGAGATAATACATGTATTAATAAGAGAAATGTGATGTCATAAGATAAATCCAGACGTTTAGCTTATCTCTCACATGATTATTCATTAAAATGACTATTTTATTATTTTTTTATTCTAAGGTAAATTTAATGCATTGGTTTATCATTTCATGAAATATCATCAATGCATTCTCCCTCCTCTTTGTACACACTTGTTCTTTATCGATAAGAATTAATGTTAAATAAACTGAAAATAAAAATAAAAGTATAATCTATCCAACACAAATAAAGTATACAAATTGTTAAAAAGATATACATATATTAATAACATTAATAAAAAAATGCATGCAAATCTTGTACATTGAAATTAATTACAATACAGTAGTGGCTTTTGAAATTATAATGATACATTTGTTTAGATTAAAAATAAAATCATATTTGAAATTATTCAAATATACAACTAATAACTAATACAATTTCGAACAATATTTTATGCGCAATAAAATCAGTAAGAATAAAACATAAAACTACAAATATAGTAAATATGAAGAGTTAACATAATAATAAGTACTTCCTTTTTCCTAAAATTATTTCTATGCGTGCTTAATTCGTTATTACACTATGAATTAGAAAACATAAAAAAAAATAACTTATCGTTTAAAAGTCAATTGTGCTATTTATTATTAACAAATAATCCAATATATTCAAATATTGTCTTTCACATTTGATTCATTTTTCAAACAATAGTAAATATATATATCTATATATATATATATAGAATAATGTGAATTTGACTGTTAGAATTCTAAGCGTTTTTTAATTTATTTCTAACGTCTGGATTCAATGCAATTAAGAAATAATTAATAGTAATGGACGGAGTAGAGGAATGTATCGGCAATAGCAACTAAATATGTATATATACTAAATATTATGAAAGATTCTAAAAATGAGATCTCACATCATTACTTGTACGACTTGTATAACTGAAAGCACTAGGCTGTGAAAATATATAGATGGTAGTATAGTCAACAAATATTGAATATGAATTTACAAATTAATGTTACTTATACAATGATTCTTATCATTGCAGGATAAAGTAATGGAGAGTTAAAAACAAGATCTTTTTTTCTTTCGTCTTTTCTCTTAGGAGAAAATTGAAGCAATTAATTTCTGATAAGTATTATCAGATTTGTAAAAGTAAAGCAATGTTCACTTCAGGTTACTTTTTTATTGCATTCAGTGTGGTGAATGAATGTACTCAACCTGGAATCTGGTTATCAGCACTATTAGGGTCAGCAACAAGCGTTGTAGAAGTATTAGAATCCAGCATTAAAGTAAGGGTTTCTTCTTCTTGATCAGAAAGTGGTGCTACTAGCGTCTCATGTATATTAGCTTCCTTTAATTTCAGCTGACTCGGCAACTCCGTAAGTACTGGCCCGTACTGCGAAGTGGAACCCACCAGCAAGTCAGTCGATGGATTCAAACCGCCCAACATCTTTCCTCATAGCAACGCGTAATTAAAATAAGAAAACGAACATACGTAACATAAAAAGATCGTGCCCGGTGAAGAAGAAAAAAAGAAGAAAAAATGACCAAAAAAAAAAACAGAAACAGAAAAGAAGAAGAGGAAGAAGAAGAAAAAAACTAAATTAAAAAGAAAGATTTTCATTGTAACAATTGTTCTTACCTGACCACTACCTCCAGTAATTCCACTCCTTGGTGATTTGTTACGTTGGAAGAATCGAAGCCATGCCCAAACAACATTCAATAATATTCCGACAAATATCATTCCTGCTCCTAATGCTACGGATCCCTTAGAAGCTCCTTCAATATTCTCCTCCACTTGAATAGTTGTACTAGTCGAAGATGATTCCTGCTTTACCTATGATCAATGTTCAAACAATTTTTCATATATATTTGTTCACCGATAAATAAGGCGTTTTTTTTTTCTTTTTTTTAATGCTGCGAAGGATACTGATCAATAAATCCTGCTATCATTCGTGTTATCTCCATACTCACCACTGGTATTACCTTATCAGTGGGAGCAATCCTTTATCACGAAGCAGCGAGGAAGGTACTCTGAGGTATGAGAATGTCATTTAAAAGACGGATGAACACGACAGAGAGAGAGAGAGAATGAAAGGAAGTGAATGATAATAATAATAATAATAAGAAGAAGAAGAAGAAGAAAAGAATAAATCTATTTGAAATAAATGTCGAAAATAATGAATTACCTCTGTCGTTCGTTGATTAATGTTGTCGGTTGAGACCAGACTCACAAGCATTGTAGTAAGTCCAACGACGAAGAAGGACAATCCAACAGACAATAATGTCCATTCTAGCCATTTTCTTGAATTAATCTTATGCCTCGATGCAATTCTCCAAAAACCACTTCTTATTCCACCAGCACTACCACCGGTACCATCACCTCCACTATCATACGTGTATCCTACCGTCGTAGGTTGATAAACAGCACCACTGTCTGGCATTTCTCCTTCTTCTTTTTCTTCTTCTCCTTCTTCTTCTCCTTCGTCTTCTTCTTTTCAAAAATGCACGATGATCACTTGTTACAGGTTTTTTTTGACGTAACCAAGCCTGACCATTTAAAAGTATCACTTGGACAAGCGATATAAAATAATACAATGACTACAATCGTAAATTGTCGAAGAACAATTTTTGATAGAATGGAAATTGATATAAAAATGATTGTGCATCTATGCGATTGCAGCACCATCGTGTATCTTAATCGATCAACTATTACTACCTCCTATTTTGTAATATCTCTATTTAATTTCCATATTTTCCATTGATTTCTGTAATATTGAACATTTTTGTCGAATTATAAAGACAATTATTTTATTAATAATATAATTATGATATAATTATAATATTTGTTCAATGATGTATGTATGACAGTAATTCATAATTACTGAATTTTAATAGAATTAATGTTATTACACATCTATCGAGTGATAAGTCAATGAAGTTGTTGATATACTTACATCGTACATTGATTGAAATTAAAGAACAATATTTGTATTATAAATGTTAGAAAAATGAATGTTGTATACTGTATAGTAATCTGAATGTAAATTCGTTGAAATAACAATCCTTAGGATGACAAAATACCGTAACCCTTGAAAAGTCTTATAATTGTATTCAATTGTTGTATTCGTCAATTATTTAAAAAAACATTTTTCTTTGTCCAT
Organism: Polistes dominula; assembly: GCF_049000335.1. NCBI lineage: Eukaryota > Metazoa > Arthropoda > Insecta > Hymenoptera > Vespidae > Polistes > Polistes dominula. The sequence continues at coordinate 176,931 of NW_028301040.1, forward strand.
TTGTATTCTTTGCTTTTTTTAATACTAATAATATTTGTTATTATTTATCATTTTGGCGATGTATTATTGATTAAATGTTATCATATGTAATAATATTTATTTATAAATGCAATATTGAACAGTATCCTGTTGAATATTACATTAATTCAAGTGAAAACATTATGGAAAAGCTGATTAATTATCTCACCCCACTACTTACATATACTGTAACCTTTACCCTGTAGAAACGAAGTAACTTCTATTCATTCATTTATTTGCGCGATAAATGTTCAAGAATTTAGTTAGCTAGATAGTTGTTAAAAGGAAGGATGGCACCAGCACTTAGTAAACATACATTGAAGTATGCATTAGCTGGATCTTTTGCAATTAGTAGTTTCATATGGTTCGTCAAAAAAAAGGAAAGAAACATGTCAAAAATAAGTAAGTAATTGTGTAATAAGATAATTGTGTCTATCATGTTTAATAATACTTTTTTTTATTTTCTTCATTGACAGAAATATTAATTGGTCTAACAACAATATACAATATATCATTAAAGAGGTAATTGTTTGAAAATGGTTAAAGATAAAAATGAAATAGCAGTAGAAATGAATTAAATATTATTTCATTCTATTAGGACAAACGTAAAGGTTCGAAGGCTCAAGTCAATGCAGTATTTTTCCGAAAATTGTTTAAACTATTGTCCATTGCTATTCCCGGAGTGATATCATCGGAATTTTTCTACATGTTGCTTATCGCTGCTTCTTTAACTGCAAGATCAATTTGCGATCTTTGGTTTATACATACAGTTACGCTTATCGAAACGTATGAATCAGCAATTTTTTAATTTATTCTTCAATTCTATCAATTCTATCAATTTTAATTTGTTTCATAATGTTGTTGTTGTTGTTGTTTTTCTTTTTTTGTTTCTAGATCAATCATCTCCATGAATGTTCCTTTATTCAAGCAACTTTTGTTGAAATTTTTCTTTGTATTACCTAGCGTGAGTATTTCAAAATATCGCTTAAATTTTGACCAATGATTTAATATATGTATGTAGATTTTAGTTCTAACTGCTTTATATGCTTCTACTGCTTTGTAATTTAACTGTTAAATTATTCATTGTATATTTAAATGTCATTTTATTTGTTTAGTTAGCAGTTGTGAACAATATTTTAAAATACAGTATAGGTGAAGTTAAGTTGAAATTACGCACAAATCTAACGCACCATTTAATGAATCATTATCTCAAGTAAGTTTTACTTCTATTTTCGGTTAATCATATCATTAATAATTAATAATTAATAATTAATAATATATATTTTGATTTGTTTTCACAGGGGCTTTACATATTATAAGATGAATAATTTAGATTCTCGAATTGCAAATCCGGATCAACTATTAACAACCGATGTAGATAAATTTTGTGAAAGTTTTACAGACTTGTACGGAAATATAATGAAGCCAATGTTTGACATTATTTTATATTCTTTCAGGATGTCCACTACTTTAGGCGGGCAAGTATGTAAATATATTATAATACTTATTTCATATATTTCCATTATTTCTGCTCTAAGTGAATACATTTACTTTTGTATTGTATTTTCATATTATTCTATACTGCATATATTAATGATAATTTAGTATAAGGAAAAATGAGCAAGTTTTTCTTTATATTCATCAATATCATACACTTAAAGAAACCGTTTCTTTTTTGTTCTTTTCAGTTATTTGATATTGTTTCTTTTTTCTGTTTTTCCCTTTTCCCTTTTTTCTGTTTCCTTTGTAGACACCATTATTGGTACTTACATATCTCATTTTCGCTGGGTCTTGTACTACCTACTTGAGAAGACCAATAACACAAATGACTGTGAAAGAACAACAATTGGAAGGTGAATATCGACATATCAATTCACGTTTAATCACCAATTCGGAAGAAATAGCATTTTATCAAGGAAACAATAGAGAAAAATTAATTCTTTTAACTAGTTTTCATAAATTGGTAAGTGAACAAACTTTTGCTAGAGATAACTTTTTATATCAACTCATGTATATTTCATATATTTTCTATATTTTCTATATTATGTTTCAGATTTCACATGTTCGCAAATTTTTGGAATACAGATGTTTCATAGGCATATTTGACAATTTTATTGGAAAATGTAAATTAATAACTAAGTAAAAAACGTACATATATTTATTATTTATTATTATTAGATAGTTGTTAAAAATGTATGGTATTTCTTTTTTTTCAGATATAGCAATATTGTTCGGTTTTGTTGCCGTTGCTATACCATTCTTTAAAAAGGATCACCCAATTCTTTCAGGCTCTTCTGAACATCGATTTAAATATTATTATACATATGGAAGAATGTTGGTTAAATTTGCAGAAGCATTGGGTGTACTCATATTATCAAGCAGAGAGATAACAAGATTAGCTGGTTTTACAGCAAGAGTTACAGAAATAAAAGATGTATTGAATGACTTGAACTCTGGAAAATATGTTAGAACAATGATCGCCGACTCGAACATTGATTCACACATTTATCCAGGTGCTGGAAAGATCATTGCAAAAGATAACGTTATACAATTCGACCGTGTTCCTCTTATAACACCAAATGGAGATATTCTTATCAAAGAATTGTCATTTGAAGTTAAATCTGGCATGAATGTGTTAGTCTGTGGTCCAAACGGTTGTGGAAAGAGTTCTTTATTCCGAATTCTTGGAGAGGTCAATTTATTCATTACTTATGTTTATTTTTATTTATTTGCTAATGCTTATATTATGTTAACAATTCTATTTCATTATTTTCATTAGTTATGGCCTGTTTGGGATGGTGTCGTTACAAAACCACCACGTGGAAAATTATTCTATATACCACAGCGTCCTTACATGACGCTAGGTACTCTAAGAGATCAAATTATTTATCCTCACACTAAAGAAGAAATGGCCAGAAGAGGACACACTAACGACGAAGATTTGTTAAATTATTTACGTATAGTGCAATTAGAATATCTTTTGGAAAGAGAAAATCAAGGAAGTCCTGACAATCAAAAATGGGATGCCGTAGCCGATTGGATGGATGTTTTGTCGGGAGGAGAAAAACAACGTATTGCGGTAAGATTAAGATTTAACATATTAAACGCCAAGCTTATTTTGTCGGAAAATGATTGTTCACAAAATATAGAATACTTTGTTGAAATATTTGATTTGATTTGATTTGATTTGATTTAGATGGCCCGATTATTTTACCACAAACCACAATTTGCAATACTTGATGAGTGCACGAGTGCCGTTAGCATTGATGTTGAGGACTCTATGTATTCTTATTGTAAAGACGCAAATATTACTTTATTTACTGTTTCTCATAGAAAATCTCTTTGGAAACATCACGAGGTAACACAAACAATTGTTTATGCATTAAACAAAATTAATTGTTAATAATAATTATCGATTTGATTACAGTACCTTTTACAAATGGATGGTAGGGGAGGATATGAATTTAAAAAGATCGATCTAGATTCAGAAGAGTTTGGATCATAAATATATTTCTATTTTATCCTTAAACAATTTAACTTGGTGAAATATACTTACACTTAATAGCAACCATAAGCATGGGGTGGTAATGAAAACAAATGAAATAATGAGCAAACGAATACATAGTTTCTTATTAAAATACTACATTTTCGTAGATTTCTTTTAGTTTCTTCAAATCTAAGAAGAAATAATGAATAGCCATAAATATTATTTCTATGTGAATAAGATGTATAATCAAAACTATTTCAAAAAATAGCTTTCATATATTTTTCTATTCGAATTTTCTATTTTGAAATGTTCATTTATAAGTATGTACATATAATACGAACACACTCTTTCTCTCTCTCTCTCTCTCTCTCTCTCTTGTTCTTCCAGTGTTTTATCAAACATTTATATATAAATACATTATTGTATATATATAGCTGAAGCTTGTATCATAATAATACATCGTTAGAAAATGATGTATATATTTGCTTTGAAATGAAGTAAATCTTATCAAATTATATTTTATTATTACAATTATTATTGTAACTAATAAATTGTGTTAACTAATGAATAATAAGAAAACCAAAGAGCTATGTATAAGTGTATATATAAATGTATATGCACAATTTTATCTCTCTACGAAATATTTGATGCGATTGAATAGTTATCATTATTTCATGTGTATATGGCTTTGTTATTAATATTTAATATATTATTATACTTTATAAGAAGGAAGGAAAGATATAAAAGGGAGAAGGAAAAATATGGAAAATAATAAAGGCATTCAAATACAAACAACAAAACTATGTACTAAGATTGTAACAATTAAGGTGAAAGGGTGGGTAATAATTTCTGAAAAAGAAATGTTTCGAAGAAATAAATAAAACAACATAAAAGAATAAAATAATAAATGTATTTGTTTATATTATAATTAGTATTACAATTCATGTATAATTATTCCGATAAAAAGAAATGGTGGTATCGATGATAACATAGAATAAAACAATAGAGCGCTGAAATTATTTAAATTTGGCGGTCAGGCATTCGAATCAGCGCCATTATTGCACAGTAGTTCGGAAAAGTTCGGTTACGTTCGGCTATTTAACAGGAGCTCTTCCAGGGTTTACTTGCTTGCTCGATGGTAGTTGCGTTTAGTTGTAGATACTTAGGGAAGGAGGACGAGTGTGTAGTGACAAGAATGAACACATGAGGTCGTCGAAAAGAGAGAGAAAAAGATAAGAACAAATAAAAGTGGGTGAGAGAAAGAAGAAAAGATAGATAGAAGGGGCGGAGAAGGAAGCAAAGGTAGTTTGCGAGCGTCTATCATCACGTATGTTCGTATTACCATTGTACATACCGGTAACAAAATAAAGACAAAAGATTAATAAGGTTAAAATATTGTTCAAATTGTGATATACTTTAGGAAATAAAAAAAAAAAAAAAAGAGAATCTCTCTGTGAACGTTCGATTATTTATCGGCGATATCGATCGAGAAATTTATTATTTTTAAATGTATATTCGTTCCCATTAGTTTACCTTTTACAATCATTAGTAAAATAAGTTTACCGATTCGACCAAATTACCTTTGCCTTCAGAGCTTCCCTCAGTGCTCCCCTCAGTGCTCCCCTCAGTGGTGCGTCTCTCCATTGGATCAAGAAAAATAAAAGATTTCGACGAATTCTTGGGAAGAAGAAGAAGAAGAAGAAGAAGTAGGGAGTAGTAGTAGAAAGAAAAGAGAAAAGAAAGAAACAGAGGTGGAGGAGGAAGAGAAAAACGCTTTAGTGGGATCGATAGATCGAGCGTAGGGGCTACACACTGCTGTGACTCGCGATCGTGGGTGTGGGTGTTGGGTACGAGTGTGCTTTCCCCGTCGCGTGTGCCTGCTTTGGTGCGTGCGTGCGTGCGGTGCGTGCGTGCGTGCTTGTATCGTGCGTGACCGTGTTTGTAGTTCAAGAGAAGAGGAAGCGACGCGTGAACACGACCACGACAACGACAACGACAACGACGACGAGAACAAGAACGAAAAAGACGAGGACGGCGACGGCAACAACAGCAACGGCAACGGCAACGGCAACGGCAACGGCAACAGCAACGGCAACAACAACGACGACTACCACTATTACTCCTACTCCAATTATTCAAGGTGGAACAAAGCGAGCAGTATCAGCTTCGAAAGGAAGAAAAAGGAAGAAAATTGTTAAAGATCTCTTCCGAAGAAGGATCTTACGTAGTTGTTGGTGCACGATTCGACAGTATGGAAGGTAGTTCCCAGCCATCAACATCGTCATCGGATATAATTATGGGAAAGGAGAAGGAGGAAGAATCTAAGATACGTAGTAGAACAACTGTTGTCGAAGAGTCCGCTGCTGTTGCTGCCGCCGCCTTGGTGACCTCCTCTCCTGCTGTCTCGTCCTCCTTCTCCCCCTCTTTAACTTCTTCCTCTTCTTCCGTCTCGTCTTCCTCACCATCCTCGCCATCCTCCACTTCTTCCTCCTCTACTTCTTCTTCATCCTCCTCTTGTCCCCCTTCTTCTTCCGCTTCTTCCTCCCCATTTGTCTTTTCCTCCGCCTCCTCAATATCTTCTTGGTTAAATTCACCTGACCCTACCTTACCCAACGAACCGGACTATCATCATCGTCCTCCTGCTGCTGCTACTGCTGTTGCTGCTTCTGCTGCTGCTGCTGCTGCTGGTCGACCCTCAAGTCTAAGGTCTAATTCTTCTTCACCGATCCCAACCACATCCCCGTCCCCGCCAGGGTGTGGCTGCGTCGTGGCTGGAGCCGTCGAACCCGACGAGATTACCATCAGCATCACCCCAACTACTGGTGGACAATTCGATCTTACAGTAGATCGGTCCGAAACCATTGAAAATCTTAAGAAGAATATTTCTAAAAGACTCAAGGTCGCTAAAGAACGCATCTGTTTATTGCACCTCGAGAGGTGAGTAATACTCATGGATGATACATGTTATAATCAAATGATTCATTATTTCTCAGAAAGTTTCAATTTCTTTCATATTTGATCAAAACTGAAAGATTAAATCAACACAACGAAGTTAGTTTACGCAATAGACTTCATGTAGTTCGAAATAGTTAGTTTGAATTTTCCCGCGTAAAAATTCACCTCGATATTCGAAAATATCGATAATATCGAAAATATCGAACGCGATTTCGCGATATTTTATTTTCCTTTATTCATTTTATTCTTATTTTCTTAACAAAGGTGTTTAGTTAAAAATAAAGAAAAATAAAAGAAGTTGTAGGCTCTATCGAATGTATTGTTATATACAGAATTATATATAAATTCAAAATACAAAATGATTTTCAATGAAAAAGAATTAAAAAATGAATGAAGAAAGGTATACAAATCCTTGGGTAGATAGAAGATCGTTCGAAACCGTAAAAGAGAGGGAGGGACGCTTTACGAAAGGAGGAAAGAAAGAGAAACCGTTGTTGACCCGTACGAGAGAATGCTCGAGCTCGCGGAATAGTCGTCACCGGTGTGTGTATGTGCTGCGCTTTCGGACGTGGTGCGGTGGTGCGGTGGTGCGGTGGTGCGGTGGTGCGGCCACGATCGAGTAGGAGAAATCTCTTTCTCAAAAGAGGAAGGAGTGTGAGAGAAATGGGAAGGGCAAAAGGGGGAATGAAAGAAAAGGAGGAAAGAAGATAGATGTATGAGGGAGTGCGTGTGCACAACACACGTTTCGTAGGCGTCGTCGCCGTCGTCGTCGCCGTCGTCGTCGTCGTCGTGGGGGCCGTCGCTCTCCATGGATCCTCCTTCAGCGTAGCGCGCGTGTATGCACAAGATACAAAGTACTACTACTACTACTACTGCACGTTATAAAGAAAGGGATGGATAGATGATAAAGGGAAGGTGTAGGGAAGGGAAGGGAAGGGAAGGGAAAGAGTTAGATAAAGAGTTAGGTAAAGATAAGAAATAACTACTAGAAATAGAAAAAGAGGGAGAGAGAGAATCGTGGTGCAGTAGGTAGAATACCTCGATAAATTGCGTTCTCTAGAGCGAAACGATGACAGCCATCTACGACGTACGTTCTCGCGCTCGCGCGCACGCACACACACACACACACACACAACATAGCGGGGTCCATTGGTGCGCGGGGAAAGAGGAAGGAAACGAGCATTGAGAGAGAGAAAGACAGCAAGCTCAGTCGCGAGGGCGACCGAGTGGAAGAATTCACGAGAGGGTAGGAGTAAGAGGAATAAAAAAAGCAAGCGGCCGGTCAGAGAACGTAGGACAGAGAGCGGTTATTCCCGTACACGGATCCATCGACGATGATGCTGTTTTTTTTTTTATTCTTTCTCTCTCTCTCTCTCTCTTCTCTTTACGTATTTTTTTTTTTTTTGAAGGTTCTCTTTTATTCCTCGCGTTTCTCTTTTCCCTAGAATTACACGTTTTCTTCTTCTTCTTCTTCTTCTTCTGATATAATAATGTTAGCAGTCGAGAATCATTAATTCTTCAATTACAAATAGATTAGAATGAAATGTTGTTTATTAACAGTTATAGGTAGGAAATAATAATAAAATATGCATCGTGTTGTTTTTAGATTTATTATTAGTTATTAAAAAACCATAGGAATGTTGAGAAGCCTGAAAAATTTTGGAATAACAGGTTGCATTCTATTGTCTTCTGTATTTGTTTTTCTACACGTCGAGCCAATTATTTGTTGTGGTTAAAAGAAAACATCAATCAGATAAAGCGTTTGTTAAAATCAATTAAATTCCTTATAAAATAGTATTGAAATTATGTGAAAAATGAAATTTGGCGCGTAACAATACCCAGAGGGGGATGATGGTGAATTGAAAATAAACGGAGCAACACATCGTACGTGATTTTTTTTCCGTGCATGTATTGGTCGCGCGCGTTCAGGGTCGCACGAGTTGGATTTCTCTCTCTCTCTCTCTCTCTTTCTTTCTTTCTTTCTTTCTTTCTTTTTCTACCTATCCTTTTCTTTCTCTTGTTGAGACGCGACTGCGTGTACGTATACGCGCGTGTGTCTTCCTCCAACTCCCTCCAAGTCCCCGTTCCAGCCCTTGGTTGTTGTTCCCCGTGTGCACGGCGACCTCGTGTGCGCATGCGCCTTATGGAGAAATGAGCTTGGACCAACGGGTCTGTCTCCTCTCTTCTCTTGGCCTTTCCCGTCTCTTTCGGTTACTTTTTGTCGTCCTTTTCTTCTTCCTTTTCTTCTTCCTTTTCTTCTTCCTTTTCTTCTTCGTATTCCTACTATTCTTCAAAGTGTTACAAAGAAATGAACAAATCTTTTTTGCCTTATCTATCGCTTCCAATTCCATGAAATTGTTTATTTACAAATAAGATATTTGATAAGATTTTTTTCAAAGAGAGAGAGAGAGAGAGAGAGAGATCACTTTTATATGAATACACACAGTACAGATTAATATTATGAATCATATAATGAACATTGCATATTAAATTGTTTTCAAAATAAAACAGGAAGGAAGACAGATAGATCTTATAGATCTGCAAAAGGTCTAGCCCAAGGTTTAGAGTTAATTTATATAGAAGTAATGAGTGGTTTTAAATCAATGATCATCGATTGTCTATTTGCGATATTATTGTTATTTTCCATTGATGTATTGGAACCTGTTATAAGTCGATATCGTATCGTTTTGTGTATAGGTAAATACCATTCGTACTTTGAACTACCAATACGTTTCTTGCTTTCCATACCTTGTTTTTTTAACATTTCTTTTATCATTGGGAACTTTGAAAGCATGAATATTTTTAATATTCTTTTATATCAATATTATCTTATGTTGTGTTGATTTAATACAAACTTTCTTCCTAGTTTAATATCTATTTAATTAGAAGGAAAAAGTTGATTTGTTTATTTATTTGGTTAAATTGTTGCTATAGATTACTGCGCGATGGAACTCTCGAGGAAAATCGTTTACAAGATGGAAGTAGGCTCACATTATTGCCGAGCGTGGAAACAGGACTATTGGTAAGTTTTCTTCGATACGTTGTGTTATATCGAGATTTACGAGAATTAATGAACCTTCATTTATAATTTATGTGCATGCAATATTAGAAATAACATAGGATCATTTGAATTCAAAGAAACGACGACGACGACGACGACGACGATGTTGATGATGATGATGATGATGATGTAAAATATTGAATTATTACTTTTTTCTTAGTTAATCGTTACTCATTTATTATGCAAAATGTCCTTCGAAGAGTATCCATGTTATTTCTATTATTTGATAATGATGAAAAAGAAAAATGACAAGATTGGATTAAATATTTGGGATAAAAAATGAGTGAGTAGTAGTTTCTTCAAACGTATATGTACAAATGAAGTTATATCGAATAAACGATAGCCGTCAACGTGAAAGAAGTCCGTTAGGTGTGCCGAGGGATGACTCTAGCCGAGTCCATTGAGGGTCTCTCTGAGCTTCGATGCGACGAGGTTTCCTTCCTTCTGCAGGTCTTCTTGTTTCTATCATCTGCCGTTCTGCTGTTGTTTCGTTTCGATCATCGATTAATTTGATCATCTCATCTTTGCCCTTTTTCTATTTCCAATTTGTTTCAAATTTATTTCGAATTTATTTCGAATTTATTTCGAATTTGTGTCTATGATACAAATATTGATAAGAAGAAAAGATAATTATAATTATACAAATGATATATATGTATTTTGTAGGCACAACGACCAGAGCAAAGCGTAATGCAAGCATTGGAGAGTTTGAACGACTCGCAGGTGAACGACTTCTTGTCTGGAAAGGCACCTCTAAATCTGACGATGCGGTTGGGCGATCACATGATGCTGATTCAACTGCAGTTATCGACGGTGAGAGTGCCTTTACCAGGTAGCAATCAAACGAACGGCAGTGGTCCCACTAGCTTGACCGTCGGTGGTGGCGGCAACGGAGGAGGAGGAGGAGGAGGAGGAGGCGGAGGAGGCGGTTGCGGGGGAGGAGGAAACAACGTCGTCGGTGGAAATGGGCCGAATCTTTCGACGAATCAAGTACCGCCCCCCTCGCTTCAAAGTAGGCGTTCAACGTTGTTGGCTGCACGTCCTACTATTGCGAGCAGCACATCATCGTCGAAACTTCAACGAGGAAGCACAGCAGCAGCACCCCGTACGTCCACCCTCGTAAGCCGTTTGGCATCGGCTTTACATGCTGCGGCGACCTGCAGCACGAGTTTATCAACAGCGACCAAAACGACAAGTTCAGTTTGTTCCAGTCGCGCTACCACTGCGTTTTCGGCAACCAACTGTTCGAGTATGTGCCAGTCTCGACTCCTCTACCATCATCATCGTTACCACAGTCATCATCACCATCATCATCACCATCATCACCACCATCACCGCCATCATTCGAGGTATAAGCCAACTTGTACCTCGTCCTGTACATCTCTCCCTCCCTGTTCATCTTTAACATCATCTCCTTCTCCTTCTCCTTCTCCTTCTTTACCTGTATCCTCCGACGTCATCTCTTCTTCTCCTTCAACCACCTGCTCCTCTACAACTACTGCCGCCGCCGCCGCCGCCGCAGCAGCCGCAACCGCTGCTGCCGCCTCCGTTGCCACTAATGCTGCCAATTCTGCTGCCAACGCTGCCGCTGCTGCTGCTGCTGCTGCTGCTGCCGCCGCCGCTGTTGCTGTTGCTACCACTACTACTACTACTACCTCATCCTCGAGCATTTCTATCGACCATTTGCAACAATCTACCTCCATCAATTACACATGCTCCGAGTCCTCTTCTTCGTCATCGTACGATGTAACGACGCCAGCAAGCAAAAAGCTTTGTACCGCTCATCACGTCCATCAGTCGTCCCTTGAAACGTCGTTGAGGAGAAACGGAGAGGATGCCATCGGTGGTGACATTAGCTCGTCGCAGACTTCACCTCTAGCCTCATCTCTCATCGACAAAGGTGCAAAGCTCGCCCTAGACACCCGAGCATTAGCCGAAGCATCTCGTAATTTGACGCAGAAATTGAAGCAGCTCTCCTCTGAGGTATTCACCTCGCGGGTCGACCTCGCAGAGGTATACATTATTACCGATGCCAGTTCTCCCTGTCTACATTTATATATTTATATTTAAAATGGTATTATACAAACATTCCTCCAATTTCAATGTCAATTTCAATTTATCATTGAATTGTAGCCAACTTTATAGAGAGCTTTGTCAAACTTTTTATGAAATGTTACTTTTAAAAAAGCATGCTTTTTAATATAGTATAATACTATTAATATATTTGATTATATTTTGAAATCTAGTAATTATCTTGATAAAGAAAGAAAGAAAGAAAGAAAAAAACAATGAGATTAATAGTTTATTTAATATATATGTTATATACAGGAAAATGCGAGACACAGGCAAGGAGCCATGATAGAAAGTATGCATCATCACGGGAAAGGTGTATATTCTGGAACTTTTAGTGGAACTATTAATCCAGCTCTTCAAGATCGACATGGTCGTCCCAAACGAGATATTAGTACTATTATTCATATCTTAAATGATTTATTATGTGCTACACCTGCGGCTACAGCAGGACACTATAGGCATCATCATAGGCATTCGAATAGTCGTCAACAATGTTCTTCTGGATCTAATGGCGTAGCAAATTCAGGAAATGCAACTTCTTCTCCTGGCGTTGGCTGCCATGATTCAAAAGGATCAGGACATTCGTTGGGTATGTATCGTTTGTGAAAAATAGTTTTTATTTGATACATGGAAATGTATATTTTATATTTTGTATTTTTGTAGAAGAATTGTCGAGAGAAAACGAAGCTACTAAATGGAAAATGCGACGTTTGCGTTTTATTATGGAACAACGTCGTAGCAAAAGGAAAGCCAGAAAAGAAGCACGTACAGCAACTCATGCTGCACAATGGTCTGCTATGACACCCGATTCTATTTCAAATCATGATACAAGTGCTACGACAGCATCTTCTACTTCCAACAACTCGAACACAGCTGAATCGCAAAACGAACCGGAATTACAGCCATGTAGTCCCGAACCAGTCGTTGCTTGAATTTATTATTATTTTTAATTATTATTATTATTATTATTATTATTATTATTATTATGATGATGATGATGATTCACACGCTCATCCTATAATATTAGTACTTTTGTTTTACATTAGATAGATTAATAAGAGACAACAAGCTTCATTGGGTATATCACATTGATTTATAATTGTAGGTGTTATTAATTAATAATACTTGATTAATTTTTCAATCGGTGCGTAATGTACATATATACCTATTAAGTTTTCTTGGCGATTCTAAAAATTGTTATTATGTAAAATATGATTTTCATAATTAACGAAACGACAAATTGAAAGAAAATTGTTACGTCGTAGACTCGTGAATCGAGATGATTATCTATTTTTTACTTTTATATATCTAGATTTGCATTTTGCTGTTGTCACGCGAAAATTATTCGATTCTTTTTCTTTTCCGTTTCTCATTTTTCTGTTTGTTTGGATAATATAATACATGTTTATTATGGTTGTTATTATTACAATTAAATTAATGAAACGGGCGATTAAAATTGAGTAAACTCTGGACTCGACTATAGTTGACAATAATTGTATTTTGCTGGATAAGTCAATGTGAAGTCACTATAAAACTCGATCATGTCAATAATAACGGTAGAACGATTGTTGTAAAAATGAAGAAAAAAATGATGTTTATTAAAGAATTTTATTGGAAAATAGGATGGCACTTCAGCTAGAATGTTTTTACATCTATAGAAATACTAAATACTTCATAGATTAAAAGAGCAAAGAAAAGAAAGAAAAATACAAATAAACAATATTACGTGTAGCAATTAATTCGGTGGTCTTGATATTTAATTCATTGCATCAAAATGTTTTCATTTGAAAAAAATATGTTAAAGAATAAAACTAAATTTGTTTAAAAGGCACCGAATTAATTGCTACACCCAATATACTATATTCACATGATTTTGATCATGACTATCAGATTTTTTGTTTCACATGATATTTATTTGATTATACTTTTACTATTGGCATACAGAGAAATTTGATATAGTAGGGAAATCAAATTTCCAATTTTAAATATAAACGATAATTATAAAAGTTGTGAGAAAAGAAATATTTCAAAAGCAATACAATATTTCAATGAAAAAAAAAAAAAAAAGAAAAAAAAAACAAATTGAATAGCAGATTTGTATCAGAAGAAAATCTAAACAAATTGTTTTTTCTACATCTAATCGCAATAATTTCTACATAGGATGTAAGGGTTCTTTTACAAATATGTTTTACCAAGAACATTCGTAATATTAATTGTTGCAATGTAATGCAAAAAAAAAAAAAGAGTGAGAAAGAAGAAAGAAAGGAGAAAAGTCGAGCCAGTCCATTCGAGTACTCAAAATGGCGTTAAAGGGTAACACTGTTCTCTAGTGTTGAAAAAAATAAGTATTTTTCCGAGCGCTAGAGTGATATTACCCCTTAATTAATTGTGCATAGTGTAGGGTGATTAGATGGAGCAATTTCTCTACTATAACAGAGTCAACTGAAGACGCGTTAATTACTCTTTCTAAGGATCATCAACACTTTGTATTATTCAGCATAGATTGAATTAATACGTGGTCCTATAGTTATAATAATAAGATGATCCTAAATGCATGGCCCTAATGCTACTTTGTTTCATTTGTTTACGTTTGTTAGGTACTAAATAGTATACCATCTAATACTAGTATATTGTGTTAGATTACTGAGAGAGAAAAAAAATGGAAAAAAAAAATTAAAAAGTTATATTATAATTATTACTATTATATTATCATTACTACATTACATTACTACTATTACTATTACTACTATTATTACTACTATTACTACTACTATTACTACACACTACTACTACTACTACTATTATTATTACCATTACTACTACTACTACTACTACTACTACACAGTTTTACATAAACTGGTTCAATACTGTATCATAAAATTATTCAACTTTATCGAGTACCAAAATAAACGAAATTGCTTGATAAGTTAAAATAATCTTTTAACTATATCATGCCTAATTAATTCGATCTTATTTAATACTTATGATTTTTTTTTCATTAGTTCAATTGTGTAAATAATTTTCTTTTTTTCTAGTTAGTATTAACAAAATAAATGTTAGTACGAAAAAGACATTTGCGTAAGTGCAGTATCGGTAATGTAGAAATTTACATATTGATTTTTTTTTTTGCAGAGAGTAGATATTATTTATTTTACTAATTAATTCATTTCGAATAAAAAGTTCATGCTAATGAATATACGATTTTTTCTTATATTTCTATTTTTTTTTTCTTAAATAGTCAAATTTAAATCGCGTAACATTGTATTAACAATGTTACATCTCCTAGCGAATATCATAAAAACTAAATGATTTATTATCAAATAACTAATGTATTTTTATAAAGAAATAACGAAAAAGTAATAGACTAAATAATATATAGCAAATAATGCGATTCTCAATGCTACTAAATGAACTTGGGAGTAGTATATATATTATTTATTAGAATTTAGATAGAATAATTGAAAATTGACACTATATTCTGATGTCTAATACCTTAGAACGCAAAATGTTTTTATCAGAATCTTCACGTTGACGTCGTCATAGGAAATATGTAATTCATTTATCATGAAATATTTTGAGATGATTGAAGAAATAGATGAAATATCAACTTTTGATATGCTATGGCAGAATTTATGAGCATGTATTTAGTTTCCTTTCAAAAATTAAAGTTTCCTTTTCAAATCTTTCATCATCATATTGAAATAACAGCATATAATTATAATAGTAATAATAATAGTAATAATAGTAATAATAGTAGTATTTATGAAATATAACAGTTTAAAATGATAAAATTAGACACATTAACGATAAATTTTACTGATACATATTAAAAAAAGGACAATATAATTTGTTGTTTGTGTTATAGAAAAAAATTAGTATCTTAATTTTAATTTCAGCCTTTATAAGTACGTATATAGTATATAGTACGTTATATACTGTTTTTTGTTCTTAACCCTTTTTATTTTATTTTCTTTTATTTTCTTTGAATTTAGCTAAAACATGAAAAATTCCATAGGAGAAAATTTCAGAAGACAATATTTTACATTTATTCAACTTCTAAGTTTTAAAGAGAATTCTTAAGTAGTATATATTATATGATTGTAGACATGATTATGCGTATGCGTATAAATATTCATTTTTAAGTAAGATAGGTTAAACTGAATTGTAAGTAAAATGTTCATATGTACTTTGCAATAACTTTTTTCCGAAAAGTGATTATTCCACTGTCTTCCAATTTTTCCACATTAAAATCAATCTTGATTATTTGGATCTTACGTTGCTGACTCTAAATAGATTATTTAATTATGTTGCGGTGGATCAGGATCATTAGGGTTCCCTCCCATCTGCCTCCTTATGGTCTCCATCAGTTCCAGATTCTCGCTCTGCATTTCCTGCGCTAATTGGAGACCCCTAAAAAGTTGCAAAGTAATTAGATTTATTTAAGAGATTTTTTTTTCTAACTACAAGAATTAGAATTGTTTAACTAACGCTTCAATCAATGCTTCCATGCGTCGTTCTCTATGTTCAACATTTGTTCTTGAAAACAAATTACTTATTATATTTTGCATAGCTGGATCTGATAATATTTGCTGTACCACACTTGTCAGAGCAGGATTATTATACATAGCGCTTAAATCTGGCAATGATCCTGGTGCTCCACCCAATCCACCCATATTACAAACACATTGTCGAGCTAATTTCTCTTCAGCTAATTGTAAATTATTTCGATGACTCTCATTATCAGGCTCCATTTCCAAAGCCTTTTGATAGCTTTCTTTGGCTTCCTTGTGCCTCTCCAAACTTGAATATGCCAAACCTAATCGTCCATATGCTTTACTATACATAGGGTCGATAGATAAAGCTGTATGGCAATCTTTAATAGCTTGATGATGATTTCCAAGTTTGCTGTGGACTGCAGCTCGGTTACAGTAATAAACCGCATTATGCGCATTCAATTCAATTGCCCTAAAAATCACATATCAATTTAATTTGTTATTACATGCAACATAGTATAAATAATCAATTATAATACAAAACATACTTGGTATAATTGTTAATAGCTTCTTCGAGTTTCTCTGCTTTGACCAAAGCATTACCCTCATTTTTATATCTTTCTGCTTCAGCTTTAGCCTCTGGTGAAGCTTCCGGTCCAAGATCTGGCTTAGCATTTTCAACAGCAGCTTTGTAAACTTCGTACAAGTTAAATTTAGCAGGTGTATCGCTTGCTTGTACGCTATAGGCTGTTTCTAAACATTGAATTGCTACTTCAAGACTTTCACGGGAATCTGCTGTAATATTTCCATCCTCCAGTTGATGGGTCAGAAACTGAACTATTGCAGCAACTAATCCTTTGACAGCCATTGCGTGTCAAAGAAATGTGTTGATCTAAAAAAAGAAAAAAGAAGCATTACAAATTTCAAGATTATTACATATATACACACACATATATATATATAACAATTATTGTGAATATAGTATAGTTAATCAAAGTCTATCTTTTTTTTATGCGATTTCATTGTCGCGCAACACCGATTACAAAAAATAATGAAGGAATTTTAATTAAATAAAAATCTGCATATAGTTATATATATATATATATGTATGTGTGTGTGTGTGTGTTATTATAATTAAGTCAATTATAAGGAATATCTTGTAACTTTAGTGAAACCTTTTCTTTTTACTAAATAACACTCTCAGATGAAAATAATACAGTATGTTTCTTGTCAAGATAATCACATTATGTAGAGGATTCTAATTAGTAAGAAAAAAATTAATATAGAAAATATGAAGAAATAGAAAGAAAAAAAATATATGGAGGGGGTAGTAGCGGTGGTAAAGGATAGAGAGAGATGAAAAGAGAGACACGTATACACCGATCTATAACTTGGAACTATTATTTGAGACGCAGTAGTTAGTCTTTAAAAAGATATTTTAATCTTTTAGATAAATATTTCATTATTAACCCGAATAGATATAATCTAAGGTACTTTCGTTTAATGTTTAATTACAAATACAAATACAGTAGTACCTTTCAGTGTCAGTTTCTTAAAATTTCGTGATGTCTCTACTAGTTCTGCTGCTACTGCCTAACTTAACCTTTTTGTCATAAAGTACCAAAGAGTGGGGGGAACAGTTAATTATTTAGAATTATTGTCAATTTAATATTTGGTGAATGTATTTCCAACAAATTCTACAAACAATTGTATAATGAATTAACGAAAATCTCAGCTTTTTTTTACAAATTTCTTATTTGTCCGTTAGAAACTGGATTGAAATGTTATATTTCTATTGGTTTAATTTATTAACCAATCGGTACGAGCGATAAAGACCAATCAATGTTCAGAGATGAGGACCAATCAGTGCTCGTTGTAGGGACTAATTATTCCCTATATTTTCCCCACATCTTTTACCGTCAGCAGATTCACCATCTGCCCGATAAGTGGGAAGAGACGTATAGAAGCAAATAAAGATTACTTTTTCGATCTTTTATAGATTATTATTACATATGCATGTATATTTTTCATAAACAATCGATTTAGCTGATGAACTCATATATACGATATTCAATAAAAGAAAACCACTATGTATATGCATTCCACGCAAAGGCATCGTTGTGGCTGATGTAAGCTCATGTACAGGGGCGTTAACGTTTATATTTTTCTTTGGAACAGATGCAACTGATTCAATTGTTTATTCCTAGGAAAAACGATCGAAAGAAATACGATTTTGATCATTTTCTTGTATTCCTATTTTGTTTTATTTTTTTTTAAATATTACTACCAATTAGTATTTTTATTTGATATCCATTATCTATAATATTAGGAAAAATATGAAAAAAAGAGAAGAAAAAGTTTGCATTTGAAGAATAATTAAAGAATTAAAATATTTTCTTTTCATATTACTTTTTTTTTGTGATAGAAAAATGCAGGTCATTCCAATGATAGCCATAGTAATATCGTTAAATGTCTAATTATACAACTTCGTCAAATATTCATAATGAGATATAAATTGTCAGCACATTTTGACAAATCATCGTGATAATCATGAAATATTAATCAATAAAAATACAGTAAAAAAGGAAAGTATGTCTATACGTAATAAATAGTACGTTCAAAATATTATTTTAAATAATTCTTCTTCATTTCTCTTTCATTTAATATGTTAACAATATGCATATTCTATGTTCACGTAATATACGAAACATAAATAATTTTTTGTAGTTTATCAAGTGACTCACAATTTGATGACTAATACTTACAAATTTATAATTTTGTACATTTTTTGAATTAACATTTCATGATATTACATTATATATACGTCTAATCGTCGTTATTATATCATGATTGTATATAATTGCATACCTCTACATAAAAAATGTATTTTTTAATATATGTGCATATAATAATATTTGAACTATTTAATTTTGTTCGATATGCTCGTTTACGTAAAATTTTAGGAAAAAGAAAAAAGACAAAAGAGAAAAAAAAGATGGAAAGAAATTAGGAATACGATAAGGTGGCATAATAAATACTAGTGTTTGCTGACGAAGTAGTTTAATGAATATTCGAATAGTCAAGCTAACATATTATTTTTTTCTTTTTACATTTGAACAATTTGTTTATTTGAAAGTAGTACTTACTTAGATACCGTGACATTTCTTTGAAGTAGACTAGCACACAGTTTGAGGATAGCTTTGTTAATATAAGGGTGAGAGAGGAGAGTACGTAAGAAAATTCGTTGGATAAAGGCCCCTTTGGCAAATTGGCAAATGTTATTTCATGTTATTAGTTAACAAATTTTTCAGTAACGGTAACCGGTAACGTACGGTAAGCCAGTATATTATTACTTTTAATCATTTAAACGCATCATTTTTTTAATATCGAATAATATTTTTGACAATAGAAATAATTTATCTTACATTTGACCAGTGCAAAGGAGTAAACTATAATTATTGGAGGATAAAATTGTGTGGTAAAATGATGAAAATGTCAAAATCATTATTATTTTGCTTGGTTGTCTGCTGCGGACTCTATAATTTATCCGATGGAGCTACAATCCCGTCAATGCTTACCAATGTCGTTAAAGGTAGATTTAATTATCTCTATCTTCTTTTTTTTTTCATATCATTTATAACTATTATTATTTAATCGCATACGGCTACTCTCTTTCCTAATCTTTTTCTTCGAAACAAAATTCATTCAGTATCTTTCACCGTCTTATCTATTCTAATACCTAATTCCTTTCTTTCTAACATCCTATTTAAAACAGATTGAAGAAGAAAAAAAAAAAGAAAACTTAAATAAGATGGAATTTGAGCTTAGCACGAGTGCTTTTTTAAAAATCAAGTCAAAAGGTTTGATATCTGAAGAAAAATCGCGTACAATTAAAATGAGCTTTAACAAAAGATTCTTTCAGGCCAAAAACAGGCACCGAACAACGACAAAAATATCACAATGAGCAGTAATAACAGCACCGAAGTTGACGGTTCTCTTCAAACGATATTGAAATCAATTTATTGGATTGGTCAAACGATTGTACATTTAATAGATCAACTTCTGTCATTGGTTATTAATATCTTAACGCCGATTATAAAATCACTGACAGGATTATTGCTCAACATTTTATATTTCGTGGCATCATTGCTCGATCAAATTGTTAATCGTGTTGGTTATCTTCTGAAAGGGTTACTTGATAATATGGGAAACCTTTCGAACTATTCCAAACCTATTTCTTTAATATCATCATTATCACCATTGCCACCACTACCATCACTAGCATCATCTTTATCATCTTTATAATTTTAATCTTGTTAAGAATTCATTTAAATATCCTTATATCGTTATCAAATATTTTCAATATGTCTACAGACGTTGGATCTTCTGGCATGACTTTATTATCAACCGTCGATGACATTCTCGGTTGTAGCTCAAAGGATTCAGATAATATACCATCTCCTACAGAAATTGCAACTAATCCTATACAATCTTTAACACAATCTCTTTGTTTTATTCTCAAAAGGGTCAGTGATCTAACCAAATCTACAAATGATTTGATGGAAAATCCCGTTTCAACATTGTTACAAACTTTATTTCCACCGATAATGGCGGTATTGAAAAGTGTGCATGATAGTAATATTGTTCCAGAACCATTGAATCTTTGGCTTCAGACTATCTTAAATCTATACGATATCAATCGTTTACTTATGAATGCTATATAAAATCTTATTGTTAATTAATATTTCTCTCTTTTTTTTCTCTTTATTTATATAAATATATTTATATATATATTTTTTTTTGTTTTGGTATCCTATAAAATATAAGGAAAATATGATTGTACGTAAAAATTTGATCTTGAGAGAGAGAGAGAGAGAGAGGGAGATTTAACACGATTATTGTTTTATGCACATCTTTCTTGAATTTGCTTTTAAAAATAAATCTTTGAGCAAAGTTTAATGCACATGCGTACATACATTTTCTATTTTATTTAATGTTAACAATATGTTATTATGAAATTTCTTGTTCATATCAGAAAAGAAAGTTACACATAATAGAGAAAACTCTAACGAAAGGATTTAGTAGAATATAAAATATGTTTAAATGGTAACTGATAAATAATGCGGGTTGAAAGTATGTATTCGTCGCAATATGAGAAATCCTCGGAAGTAAATAATACGTAAATAACATTTTGGAAAATATCTGTCTATTACAATACAGGAAGAAGACATGATTGATTTAAAAGACAGTTATCATAATCCTATTAAGATTTTTGGACGAACTATTATCATTGATTTTACTTTGAATCCTATACTTTAGTACAATCTCTAGAAATGAAACTTTCTATACGAGTAACCATCCGATTTGAGCTTAAATTATTATGAAAAAGGTTGTTACGGTGAAAACATTATTAAAGGATTATGTAACATTATAAAAGGATAATGTAGTCGGTAAACTCATCGAATTACTTTCGAAAGCATTGCCAAATTTATATAATTATGTATAATATCATTTGACTTTTTTTTGTTCTTATATACATATATATATATATATATTACATCGCGTTTAATATTTATGTATTTTAATTGGTAAGAGAAAATTAGAGTAACTTATTGGAAAGTTATTCCCACGGTATCTGTCAAACACTAGGAGATATGACAATGAAAGTACTCGTAATCATCGATCGACTTCATGTAAATTAGTTTTCGATCCAGTCATCATTTATACGATATCATTGATCCGTATAAAGGGGGTAGAGACGATGTGCAGACTGACGTGTAGACACGGACGGGCCCGACCGGAAATTGCATTTGAATCGATTCCAACTATAGCCTTTCGAAATGAAATGGGATCATCTCGAAATTTCAATCTTTTATATTTTCATTTTTAATTATTATGTACAAACATATAAAGAAATTCAAAAGAAGAAGGAAGAAAGAAGAAAGAAGAAAGAAGAAAGAAGAAGAAATTCTTGCTACTTCTTCTTATTTATTTATAAAGCTTACATATTTAAACAAGGTAACATATATTAATAAATAAATCTTGTAATATTTATTCCTTAAAAATGAATTTGTGTTGTTTCACGTGGCTTCGACGCATAGGCCACGATAATAAACGTATGTACATAGATACAATAGATACAATAGATACATATGCTTTGTACATAATAACGTTAGCATTGGTGTTGCATAAGACGAAGGACATCACGCCGGATGCGTATACTTGTAGACGAGTATAAACCTAAATGAGTAGACGTGTATATATATGCGTATTTTACAAAATAAACGATTCTGCAATAATTCTCTACCCGTTTAAATCTTCTTCTTCTTCTTCATATCACAGATAATATCGATCTTACACGTGCCACGATGACGTTTTACTACTCATTGCCAGTTCCGTTTCCTCTATTTCGAATGTCTACATCAGGATGAGAGAGAAACTTTTCTTTTTTACGTAGGGAATTGCTATGAAATACTTAAGTAACTAGAACTCAAGAAGCATAATGCGTAAAGTATAATACAATCGTCCTATTATTATTTAATGCCGTTAATGTAAATACCCTGTTAATACAAAATTATACTTTTCTGTTTCTTTTTTTTTACTAATTTACATTTATTTACTAAAAAAAAATCAAAGGGTTAGTTCATAAATAGAGAAATTCATTTTGTATTAGATAATGCTCATGTACTATGTGTTAGATAATTAAATGTATATCGTTGAAAGATTACAAACAACGTCGATGACTCATATGCATAAGTAAGTACTTACAATTAGATATATCATATACATATATGTTAAATAAAGACAGGAATGACCCGTATAACTAATATCGGAATTTACTTTCCTTGCTTTACATCATCAGCTGCATATTTCATAAATATTTATACTATTTAGATGATTCTTCTTCTTCTTCTTCTTCTTCTTCGGTTTTTCTTTTATTTGACAAATCGTTCGTATTTCTAATGGAGGATATATTTATATTTTCAAAAGCTATTGCGTAAGCAGTGATAACGATAGACGACCACTCGAGCACGTAAATGAACCTGCGGCCTCGATTCTTCGCTAAGCCTTTCTACAGATGGAAACATATATTGTTACTCTAATACTTATGGAACACATACTTTGTCTTTTTTTTCTGTTGACACCATTTTTAAGTGATTACCTTCACGGATAACCAAAATTGCAGCTGATAAAACAAATATGTATATGTATAATATGATTGTGACGTTACATTTAAGCTAATGATTATTATAATGGAAATAAATAATATATATATATTCATATTTGATTACAATGATAATACCAATGCTAAATGAAGTTTTCAGTTAAACTTATTTTTTTTTCTTTTCATACAAATTCTAATTTTAATGTATATGTCGAGGAACGTGATACTGATTTTTTTTAGTGTTTTCCAAAGTTTTATATTACAATAAAGTTATTTTTATCATTTCGAATTGTAGGTCAGACAATTGTATAAACCATGTTCAAATGGTTTTACAAATATTACTTTTTTTTTTACAAAAATATTTTCGAATATTTAAAATATATCTTTTGGTAATATATAGATGTATGTATTTTTTTTTTTTTTTTATTTTAAATTATGACGGTCGATTAATTATTAGTTGAAAACATTCATTTTGTTTTTCAATTATTTGACTTATATTAATATCTCACTGTCATAATTACCAACCCATCGTTATATATATATATGTGTATAACGATACAATATAGGAAAAAAAGACAGTAGGTATGCATTATTAAAAAAAGGGGTGACTAATTGCACAATTGCAGATGAGGTAAGAGGGGTGAGGAGGGAGAAGCCTATCGCGATCGTGTTCGTGGACCACCGAGCGCGTCCTGTGCTCGTCTTTGCAGGTACACCTTTTTTTTTCTTCTTTTTTTTTTTTTTTCTACGACAATGCACCTCGATATATAGTTTTTACCCACATCCCGTGAGGTAGGAGTCCAGTCGTGGTACGAACGCGAGAACGGAATTGTCATTCATATTTTGATTCGTCGTTGGACGATCTCAACGTGTTCTTGTATTATTTCTCTTTTTTTTTTTTTTTTTTTTTTTTTTTTAATTATTCCATTAAATATTATTATAAAATTAATTTTATAATAATATATTATAAAGAGGAATAAGGAAGGAAAAGAAGAAGAAGAATAAGGAAAATTGGTGAATGACGGGAATGGGGATGACAAAATTTCAACTGTTTGAAGAAGACGGTGTTGTTAATGATTGCTTACGGAGAATATTAATTACAAGTAGGATATAAGTAACGCCAATGAAGAAAATTATGTAACGACGAAATATTTGTTCGCGTATGAAGAACACGAAGGAAGGGACTAAGTAACAATAAACATTCTTCATTGTTTCCATAGATAATACAAATTCATTTGATAATATTTAACTTTAAAATTAAAACAAGATTAAGAAGAAAAGTTTAGTTGAAAGGATGACTGGACGTTCGCGATCTTTGATATTTCTTCTATTCCTCGTCTTCGTTGTCATCTTGTCGATCATTTGTACAGGTGTGTTGTTGCATTTTTTATCTTGTTTTTTTCTTTTTTTTCCTTTTTTTCTTTTTTTTTCTTTAAACGACGTTTACGGTTACGTCATTAATGTATTCTCGATGTTAAAACTATGTTCGCAATTCTCGAAAGATACCTTGATTTATTTTTACTTTTATTTTTTTATTTTTTTTTCTTTGTATTTTAGGATTATGCCAAAGTTGTCAAGACACAGCATGGGAAAAAGTTGATGGAGCTAGACCTGAATATACAATTTCTAAAGTTGCCCTATTCAGTGGTGAAAATGCCCATGGCATTGTTATACCTTGTTTTGAAAGGTATATTCATTAAATATTATATCATTATAATATTTCAATTTTAATGATATATTAATTACTTTGATATTGATTTTCAGGTGTAAAAGAATCAATTGCACTGCCTTCGTGATAGATATCGATAAAAGTCTCTGTTACAGTGTCGAAGTTCAAGGCGACGAATTTGTTCCAGAGTCCAATTCTATATATTATCAAGAAATTTGTATTAAAGGTATTAAGAATATTTTTCTTATTTATATATACATTTTGTATATATTATTCTTATGTTGAATGTTTTTAGTACCTAAAATTTGTAAAGACAAAAAACTGTGGCAATTGGAAAGAACATTGGGCGCCGTTTTACTCGATGTCGCTTCCGTTTGGTTACCACAAGTTATGCGAAGAAGCCGATGTTACAAGATGTGTATCGATGCAGGTAAATTTAAATTAATGATTCAAATATCAATTCTTATGTTAAACGAATTTTAATTTTCAGGTGGTGCATGTAAATCAGCTCAATTTCGTGCAACAAAAGCATTATCGATTAATAATACACTTGGAAGATGTGCCCTATCAATGGCTGAAAGAAGTATCAGACCACAGACTTACAGGGCTTCCATGTACAGAGACGAATATTTGCAACATCAGTGTCATGATATATGTGAGTATTTTATTGACCAAAAAAAAAAATATGTTCCTTGTTTTAATTGCCTATTGTTAAAACATAAATGATGTTGCAGTAAAAATGGATTATTGTTCCTACGCTGAATTCCCGAACGTAACTCTGCCATATTCCGATCTTGAATTACCTGGTGTTGATAAACAAGAGGTAAATATATCATATTATGAGATTAATATTATTTAATAATAATAATAATAAGAACATTTTTCTTGTTTTTAACACAGTGCGAAAGCAGATGCGATCTCGGCGAGGATGGTTTCATCTGTAGAAGTTATACAGTAGTATACACGTCAAATCAAAAACCAATTTGCCGATTACACTCAGAAGATACACTGAGTCTTGGTACTAGTTCACTTGAAAGCACACCTAACAGTATTTACAAGGAACGCGAACCTTGTTTAGACGGTGAGTTATTATAAACGTTAAACTTTCAGGAGATTTCATTCAATTACCAAATTATAAAATAATATGTTTTTAGTTAAAGTCAAATGCAGCGACACGATGTTAACAGTAACTTTGACTACGTTGGAACCCTTCGATGGTAGACTTTACGCCAATGGTTATGGAAATGATTGTGGTATTCAAGGGACTGGCCGAAACGTAACAATATTAACACTGCCTTTACCAAAAACCGAGGAATTAGATATGTCCAAAATTCCATGCGGTTTTACGCCAGCATTTTCAATAGACAATGAAAATCGGTTAGTATGAAGCAACGAAACATTTATAATAAATAATTGGATAACAATGATGGATTATTTTGTAGAACAAGGACGATGATATGGGCTACTATAGTCGTACAGTTCAATCCTATTATTCAAAGACTGGGCGATCAAGCTGTTAAAGTTGGATGTACTATAGGTGAACATGATATTCCAAAGCCTAGAAACATATCGGTGCAATCGAGTTTAAGTTTTGCTGATCCCAAGTGAGCACTGTTTCGAGTTCTCATTAAATGTATTACTTTGTTAACTTTTTTCCATATCCGTAATAACGTATTTAGCGCAGGAGTACCACCAATTTCAACAATTGTAATGAACGCATCATCGGAGGTTCCAGTGATAACAATGAGAATTTTAAACGAGGATCATCAGGATGCTGTTGTTACGAAACTGGGAGAAAGGCTGACTCTTAGAATTGAAATAAATCCAGCTGATGGTACGTCCTTGGTGAAGTATCCTATCTCTTCATTAATCGTTTATTTATTTGTTATCCCTTTGTTCAAAAAGTCATCAAATTAGGAATGAAATCAAATAGAATTTCAAGTATTTTAGGTCCATATGATATCATGGCTGGACATCTAGTAGCTAGTAGTGCAACAGGACATTGGTCTTATCTTCTACTTAATGAAGTTGGGTGTCCTACGGATCCAACAACATTTCCAGCCTTATCCAAAGATCCTATTGATAATCGATCACTTATTGCAACTTTTACTGCTTTCAAATTTCCCGAAAGTCAGTTGGTTCGATTCAACGTTATCGTTAAATTTTGTCTGGACATATGCGAGCCGGTAAATTAACAATTAAGCATCTAATTCAATAAAAAAAGAAAAAGTACATAAAAGTACATTGGAATTATTATTTTTCATTTTGAAGGCACATTGCGTAGGAAATCGTGTCTCTTACGGAAGAAGGAAACGAAAATCAACAATTGCCACTTCTACATCGGAGCCTTATATAACTGCTGAGGTAACTGAAATTTTCAGGAACAAAACACCAGATGAACTGCCATTACAACTGTCTATCATAGTTCAGAGTCCTGTGATATTTGCGGATCCTCTACTGTCCAGGGAAAATACCACTCCCGATACGATTCTAATAGCTGGTGGACGTAAGTTTAATCGCAATTTTATTAAACAATAGTGAATTTGTTTTTTTCTTTTTTCTTTTTCTAACATCTTTTCTTTTGTAGACTCCATCGATGGACTACTCTGCGTAGATGCTAGTTTAGTGTTAGGCTTACTCATCTTTTGGCTGATCATTCAAATCATTTTGATAGCATCTTGCCTATTGGCTATTGGACGATACAGAAGAATGGCAATAAGAGCGGAAGAAGACAGAGCTGATATATTGGCCAGACATCTTTATGGTATTCATGGGGGAAACTTTGAAATATCTCGAAGGGTCAGGTGGGCTGATACAAATAATTCTTCGATCGGTTGATTCGTTACCATCGGCTGAGGGAATCACTTTAAATCGACATATCACTCTTTTTCTTGGTTTTTTTTCTCCTTTTTTTTTCCTTTTTATATTAATAATATTGAAAATAATAATAATAATAATAATAACTTGGACATTATTTTTCTTTTTACAAAAATCGTAAATAATAATCTAATAGAAAAAAAAAACAAACAAACAAACAAATGAGAATGTATTTAATTGATAATTTTATATTTATTAATATTACCGAAGAGGTAAATTAAAAAAAGAAAAAGAAATATAATAGAAAAGATTATAAAATATATAACTATTACACTAAACAGTCTTTAATAATAGATTTACTTATCTATTTAGTAATAAATCAGTATTATCAGTTTAGGCCCATGACCAATTAACCTCTGAGCCCATCAGCACCGCAACGTCCGTATGAACTTGTTTTTATATCTGTAATTAGATCGACACTCAAATTAGTATTAGGAACTGTTCATTATTGTTTTAAAAATGTAAATATTTAATTAATTTACTTTTGCCGCAAAAAACTGCACAATTCAATCTTCCAGGATTATCATAAGTGATGTTGTCTGATCCACATACAGGATTATATTCTGAAGTGGGCTGTATTCAAAAATTACATACACGCGTGTAAAGTAATAAGTAATATTATAAAAAAAAAGTTATTTAAACAAAATATTTACCACACACGAAGAAATGCAATTTTCATAATCTGGGGATCCTGGTGTAACAGGTGCAGGTGTGGCTCGTGTCGTTGTTTCTGTAAATCCAATATTTGTAGAATCTCGAGTTGTAGTTCTTATAGGACCGTCAAAAACGAACCCATTAACTTCAGAAAAATCATCTAAATTCGAACCACTCTGAAATAAAATGTAAATAATGAAGGTAATGATTAAATACGATAGTACACGTATGAATACAAGTTACCGATTACTCACATTACTAAGATTATAATTTTATAAATATCCGTCGAAATAATATCACAGTGCAATTTGGACATTTAAAATAACATTTGTAAACTTACCTGAGGAAAGGCCATGGTGTTTGATATTACTGCAAGCACGACTACAATAATAACAAATACAAAAATAATCGTATTAATATTTAATCTTATTTAATATAATATTGAATAATATTTTAATTAATAATTACTTAAAATCGTAGAAACTCTGACACAGCTCGTCATATTGAAACGATTATAATAAATTATTATAGATCACAGAAATATCTTTATATAGGATTCGTCAAGGCTTCTCAAACAAAGTCTCTCAAGGAAGGTCGACGATCGACTATACGGAAATCGATGAAAACTTTTTACTTTTATACGTCGCACGAGTTGATGACAACTTGAAAAAGATGAATACGTGTATTCAAGAATTTTCCTCTTTCTCTTTCTCTTTCTTACTCACTCCATTTCTCACAAACACATTATTTTGTAAAAAAAAAAAAAAAATACGTGGTTTTCCCCTCTTTCTTATATTGCACGAAAAAATTTCCACTCTCCATGGGTCGATAACGCACAAACATTAATAAAAACGCAACACTTTTTATTACAATAACAATTTTATCTTCATATGTTTTTGTTAAAAGGTGTTTTTTTTCTTTTTCTGTAATTTATTCTATCCCACTTTGTTTTCCCTCTTTTCCTCTATTTATTGATAAATTTATAGATTTGGCTTATGATAGACAACGTGACTAAATTCATCGATCTTTCTCGTTTAGTTAGTAAGCCGAATGAACTTGACATTTCTAAGATTAAAAGGAATCACTATATTAATGAGAAGTCCGATCTGTAGATGGCAACGACAAGGTCAACCAGAAAATCACGTATCATGCTTGTGAAACGACCAAGGCAAAAAACATATTTAAAAAATTAATTATTAATTGATCATCGTTATTTCCAATACTGTATTTGCGTGAATGTACAAATTTCATGACGTCACTGTAATGTCAATGATTAATATTAATACTATTTATTAATCATTTTTATGCATATATTGGAATCTTCATTTCCGTAATATATTCAATGAAATAAAATTTCCAGGTTTCTTCTACGAAATTTGTTTGAACAGTTAGGATGATATTAGGATTCCATTCCTTAACAAGAAATAATTAAAAAATTATTTTCAAGAATTAGATTGATAGATACGTTTATGCTTGTACAGTCATGAATATATACAATTTCTAATTAAATAGGGGTATACTTTTTTATTAATTTATTCTTGTTATTAAAAATCATTTTTAATTACAGAACATTGATTATACTATTAAGGAAAATAACCTTGATTAATTTAATTTATTATTATCCTTCACCTTTTGATATGAAAATAACAAGAATTGCATACAATAAAACTTGCATATGTTTTGAATATATATTATATATATTTTAATAACATTAAGTTATAGCTATTCATAATAATACATTAAAAAGCATACGTACAGCAAATATATTCTTATAATATAATACATTTGTCATATATATATATATATAAAGTTTGCATTTACATTTTTTTATAAAGCAACATAGGTGCGCAACTTCTTGCCGCGACATTTTAAACGCAAAGTTTACATAAATGCATACTTCTTTCTACATATAGAACATCAAGTCACAACTTTTATGTTTATTTTTGATATATACATTGTATATTTTTATAGTTTAATATTTCAACAATATGATTGTATATTTCTTGTTCTTAGAATAGAAAAACAAATTGCTATTCGAAAAAAGACAAATATTATATTTCATATTATAAATTAAGACAAAATATATTTTACGTAAATATATGCTATTAAAGAAAATAATTTACTTGAAAGTAATCTTAAAAAATACGTAGACTTTTTACGTGGACTTGATTTTTATAGGCAAGACTTATTTTTGATAATAATTAAACTCTTAAGTCACGTAAGTACGTATGTGTCGTATCTAAAAAGTATATTTTATATTAATTATTTATGCAATAAACTTTAAATAATTCGATACAGGAGATATTTTTAATATTGTGTATATTTTGGGACTCCGGCAGTTAAAAAGGAATGATAGTTTCTTTCTTTAAAATACAATTAACTATGTTTGGTAAAACAATAGTAATATAAATAATGAATTTGTCTATATATTGTGACGAGGGAGAAGATTTTTGAAAAGAAAAATATTGTAAAGGACAAATTCCTAACATTAAAAATTACAGATTCTGTATATCATTTCTTCATCCGGTATATAGTATTCGACTATTAACTAATGTTTTATTTAAGTTTAATTAATCTGAATCTCTCTCTTCTATATATTACATAAATTGACCAGTCTTTTGCTTTGCTAAATCTGAGGCTTTTTTAGCAGCATCTTTAACTTGTTCCGCTTTGTCTTTCAATGAATGTTGCAAACCTTCAGCTAAAATTGATTTACTCGCAGTTGTATCTTCAGACTGTAAATGATTCATTCGATAAGTTAAATTAAAATATGAAACTTGTAAAAAGCATTTTCTTATATAATATATATTTACTTGACTACTGTTGTGAGTAGTTGACAATTGTGCTGCTGTTTGTGGAAACATACGTCCAAGAACGTCATTAAAACCTAATGACATTTTAACATAATTCTTTTTTAATCTGTCTTGTCCAAATGCTTCAATTGCTTTACTAAATCCAAGTACACAACTCCATATCCATGCAGATCTGTGTACTGTAGTCCATGAAGGATTTTCGTCGGATACTCGATAAACAACTTTTTCGATAACACTCTAAGCAATAACACCAAAATTATATAATACATTTGAAGAGTAACGAAAATGTATTCATCATATAATATTTATCTTTTATTTGCAAGAATTACCATTGCCTTATTATAGGTAAAATTTCTCGAATATGTTGTTAATGTCTTTGCTTCGGGATCCAATATACTTTCCTCAACTATTTTAACGGACTTTTTTTTAATTAACATTTCACCCCATTTTGGTACGCCGTTTGTTTTTGTCAGAAGACGTTTAGAGTAAAGTTTGCCTTCCTTAACTTCTCTTGATATAGTATCCTCCGATAAGACATGTGAGCTGTGAGGATTCGGATATTTCACCCAAAATCCTTGTACAACTTGTTTCCAATTAAAATAAAACGTTGTGTTGTCTTCGAAATACTTAACCATTGTTATGAAAAATGCAACCAATTGAAATATATTTTCAACAACAGTCTTCCAAGTTTTTATTGAATAATTAAGTTGTTTTTTTATAACCTGAAAGAAAATAATACAATGTAATATAAAATAATATATATTGAAAGAAATTCAATTTATATAAATAAAGAGTACTAATTTTATTATCGATATATTCGCATACTTAAAAATATCGATTTTATGAAAGACATTAGGGGAAAGGATTGAGTACGTGATCTGAGTCACGTACGATAGTTCCAACTTTGTCATTAAGACTAATTGCGGAATTATTTTTAAATCAATTTTTTTTATCAAAAATTTTCTGTCAAAATCGATACACGATAAATAATGATCGTCCGATTAAAATTATTCTTCATTGAATACATTTTTTAAACAAAATTTCCTCTTCTACACGAATGTATCATTAGAATATATCGAAATTATTATAAATGACAATTGTTTCAAATGACACATAACAAAAATATACAACAGTTGACCTAAATATTTGAACAAGCAGATGGGTAAGATAATAAAAGAAAAAAGTAGGTCAAAAGAAAAATCTAGCAATTGAAATTACATAATCTAACTCTATGAACATTAGAAGTAATATTTGTTGAAATAAAACTTAATCAAAACATTAAACGATAATTTGCAAATGTTCGTTGTAATAAAAGTATTTATTTTTTATGTCACTTTAGAAATCTCTTTCATATATAATACACGCGTAAACAACGCAAATTGATTTGAAGTCATAAAGAGAGTGAATGTTATTTTTCAATGAATATAACGATTCACTGTAGAAAATATTATGTGATGATTATTTTATTTAGATGAATAAAAGCAATTGTCACAATGTCATAAACGTATGATATTACTTAGAAAACTTACTGTAAAAGACAATTTCAGGTAAAATCGATAAACTCCAGTAAATAATCGTAAAACGTCAGTTATTCCATGATAAACATTCTCTCATAATGTATAACAGTATACAGAAGTGCACTTTGTAACTAAAGAGAACGGTATAACCGGAACAAGTAAAAGTGAAACATAACACATTCTCTTTCTTTCATAAGAAAAGGATATACTATCTACCGCGCCATCTACGTTTTTTCAAAATTTCCAAACATAATTATTAATATAAGGTAGAATATATATTACCAGGTTTATTTGAAAGATTTAATTTTATT
The DNA here is from genome assembly GCF_049000335.1 of Polistes dominula. Lineage (NCBI taxonomy): Eukaryota > Metazoa > Arthropoda > Insecta > Hymenoptera > Vespidae > Polistes > Polistes dominula. The sequence goes on from NW_028301040.1 coordinate 210,024, forward strand.
TTTATTTTTTTAACATTCTGACTAATAAATAATTTTTATATATTTAAATTTATTTCACATTAGTTTTACGTGTGTAGTATTTTGTAGTGATACTTGAGAAAAAAACCACCAGGTGGCATTGTGCTTGTCATGTTGGTATCCCTGCTGCAGGCCGGTATTAACAGATGATTTTTTTGTTTCAATGACATTTCTACCTTATCTGAATGTATAACCTTCGAATAAGATTTATTACAATAGACAATAATTTCTGTTTAATGTGATAAACAAATGTTAAATTTAAGTGATTGCATTCGCTTATGTATATGTATTTGTAAAAAATATATATAATCATTTATTATATAATTTAATTCATCTGTAACATAAGGTAATATTAATTATTATCTATTAATAATATACATTAGGTAGTGCAAAAATTTAATATGTATTTTTAATACTGTTACATGATATTATATTTGCTTATTCTTTTTTTTTTTTTTTTGGTTTGATTCAGATGAAACGACACAAATATTAGAAAATGCTTAAGTATTGATTAAGAATGGAGATTATTCAGTCTTTATATTCCAACATAATAGATGAAAATAAGGGTGATGTGTTGAAAGAAGTTGGTATATTTTATTAAATGTAACAAATTAAAATTGTAGTAATAATATTATTACGTAAAGTAATTATTATGTTTACAGTTACTACATGCATGCGTAGATGAAATATGTGGACGTCCTGGACCGTCTTATCACAAGTTCATGAATCGAATGAATTGGAGTAAAGAAGTATACGAAGATGTTTATAAATTAATGATAATGCTTTTACGTAATCCAGCATGTTTATATTTGATGGAAGAGAAGGTATTTTAAATTATTACAAACAACTATTATACTCAGAAATTGATCCCAATACTCTTAACGTATTTCACTTACGTTTAAAAACAATTATTTTCAAATTCCATTAGCCTTATCGAAATTAATTTCACTTTTAGATGCCTCCAGAGTATCATGACCTTCCTGAATTAATTCAAAAAGATATTTTAAGTTGTTTAAAAGTTAGACAAAAACAACTGACGCATGCCTTATTAATGGAACACTCAAAGCGAAAATTACAAACTTTAGTAGACTTTGATTGGAGATTAAAAGTAATCTAATATTTTGTTCTTATATATGATTATATCTAATAAAAGAAGGATATATTGAAATTACATATATAACTTACAGCTTGTCATGGGTACGAGTAAAATGGCATCATTACGAGAACCTCTACTTCAATTAGACTTTATTGTTGAAGAGAAGGGAACAAGACGTATTATTGATGTCGAAATGAACAAGGATGAATTAGATACGATGATAACTACAATGGAAACAATAATACAATAATGTATTCTCTCGCTCGCGTTTTATACAATAAAATTATTACGTTTGAGACAAAAAAAAAACAAACAAACAAATAGAAACAAGATAATATATATTTTACATATATTTTAGAAAATCCTTTTAAAAGGTTATATATGAAGTATATATGAAAATAAAAGAAGGACGTTTGATGAGACGGGAGGGGGTCATAATGAACTTTAACATTATAGTACACTTGTTTCACAGTTTATTAGATTATAGATAAATGTAGAATAGTTTAGTTACTATCATAACTGTTGATCGAAGATACCAAAGACTGTAGTTTTGTGGTTTTTGAAGCGCCTCCGGTGTAAAAAGTGTTATATTAATATAATTTTATTATTTTAATAGTATTCAAAAACGCAAAGAACTCTCCTCTTTTTCTTTTTCTCTCGCACTCTCTCTCTCTCTCGCTCGCTCGCTCGCTCTCTCTCTCGCTCTCAATCTCTCTCTCTCTTTCTTTCTCTCTAGATTAACACGAGTTATAGTTGACTCGATGTGCCGGAAGACGCCCCAAATTTTCTATTTTAACAATCCATTTTTTGTTGTTACGCTGAGACACAGATTATTAGTCACGTTTAAACAATAAATTTTTCGAAAACGAAAATGTTCTAAAAAAACTCTCTCTCTATCTCTCTCTTTCTCTCGTTGCCGAAATATGTTCCGTTGAGAAAAAACCGACGCAATTTCGTTGTAAATATCATTATGGACAATACTATTTTGATGAAATTCCATACGAATAAGGTTTACTATACAACTTTTAATTTTAACTTTTTGCCACCTTCTCCTCCTCCCTCTATCTTTCTATTATTCCTATACCTCCTCTTCCCCTAAACATCTCTCACTTTCTTTCCTCTTTCTCTTATTCAATAATAAGTATATTGTTCAAAAAATGAATATCAACATCCTCTAACACTTGGAATTATTCTTATCAATCAAGAGCGCATAAGGAATTAAGTGCACGGATATATGCACTTGTTCGTTTTGTTTTGTTTTGCATTTGTTTGTTTGTTCGATTAGCTTTAAATGGTCTACATTCTACTGTCTTAATAAAAAAAAAAAAAGCTTTCGCATGTAAATTACACTTACAATTTTTTTTTGCATTTTTTCTTTTTTTTTAAGTTTTATTTTATTTATTTTTTTATTTCTGGGAGATCCGTATAAACGTAGAAATATTGTATGAAAAACTTGAAAAAGGTAAACGTTCCCTCTTCTTTTCTTTTCTTTTCTTTTCTTTACTTCTCTTTTTTTTGTCCTTTTTTTTGCAACTTTTTTTTCTTCTTTTTTATCCCTTTCCTATTATTATATTTTCGGGGGGCGGTAAAATTGTGCACACAACACGTTGTCTTTTTCGTTTATTATTAATATTATTATTATTATTATTATTATTAATATTATTATTATTATTGTAAGTATTAGGCGATTGACGCGACTTTTTTTTGTTGTTTAAAGTGATTATCCTAAAAATTACGAGATATAGTAGGCTTCCTGTCGTAAATTTATTTTCTCATTTTTTATTCTTTTTTTTTTATTTTTATATATTTTTTTTTAGTTAAAAAAGAGAAATATCATTTATCGAACGAACACCAAATTTATTTATTTTTTTTTTACCTTTCTTTCATTTTCTGTATTTTTTTGGGTTGTGTTTTGTGTTATTTATACACGAACGTATTTCTTGTGTCCTATACGTCTAGATTAAATATCACTTACATTGTGTTTCGATTTTAATGTATTTTGTTGTTGTTGTTGTTGCTTAAAAGTTTGTGTATTCGTATGGTGTTCGTATTGGTGGTAGTAGTGGGTGGTAGTAGTGGGTGATAGCGGTGATGGTGAATGGTTAGGGATGGTGAAAGGGGTGACAGTAGTCAAATTACGAAGGTATCGTATTATGTGCGTGTAAAAATGTTCTTTTGGTAAAATCAGTGTTTTACTTTTGTATATTTTCTTTTGTTTGTTCCTTTCTTTTAATTATATAATATATGTGTGTTTGTGAGTGAGTGTGTGTAAAATACAAGAGTAGTCATGTGAGTTATTTATTTCATTTTTTTTTAATCACCTGCGCTTATCCAAATATCATAAAAATGCGTATATAATAGAAGTGTTATAGAGTTCTTCGTTATATAATATAAAAAAGAAGAAAAAAAATAATAATTAACATTATAATCAATTGTCGAACGTACAAATACTATTTAAAGGAAAGAACGAAGATCGAAATTTACATATATATGTCTATAAAAAAAAATCAAATCAAATGATTAAAGATAAGAAAAGAGAGAAAAAAAGAAAAGACAAGAAGAATCAAAGAGGATCGCAAAAAAAAAAAAAAACGGGGGAAAAAAATACGAATAAAATTATTAAAATAATAATAAAAAAGAAAAGTTTCTGATATATATATATTTGCATATGTATATCATGTAAGAATATGTACCTCTTTCCTCTCTACAAACAAGAGAACAATTTTCTCTCGCTTTGCGAGCTTTTTTTCTTTCATTTTTCTCTCTCTTTTTTTTCCTTCTTAAACATATTTTTATTTTCGTCTTAAATCACTCATGCGATTTTTGTTGTTGCTACTGTTGTTAATGATATTAGCGTATTATTAGCATTTCGACAACTTTTGGATTATCCAAAAACCATTTTTCTTCGTTTTTCTTTTTTCCTTCTCTCTCTCATTGTTATTATCTCTTCTCATCTTAGTTGTTATTAATATTATTATTATTATAATTATTATTATTATTATATTATTATTATTATTATTAATATTAATATTATTATAGTTAATTTTTTGTTTACCAAATGCTTTATTAGAGCCTGTAGCGGCCACTTTGTTTTTTTTTCTTTTCTTTATCGTCATACAAATCACAATTAAAATTAAAGTAAAATTCGTACACCATTATTATTACTATATCATTATTATTAATATATCATCATTATTATTTAGTATTTTATTACGTTCTTTCCTTTCATTTCTTTTGTTTCATTCTTTCGTTATTTTATTTTCTTTACGTTAATTATTAGAGCGTTGAATTCTTTCGCGCACATTTACTTTTCCACGTACACTAACTTTTATTAAACTCTCAATTTGCGATTTTGTCTTTGTTCTTTTAATCTTACATGCACAACCCCCCTCTTCTCAAGTCTTAACTTTTTCAAATCAATATACCCTTACTTACCATTTGCGATATTTCATTCTCGTTTTCTCTCATAAAAATCTAATAATGTTAAATTTTAATGTTTATTACACGGGAGGGCACCAGCCATTTCGTCTTTTTTTTTTTTTTTTAATATTTTTTTTCTTTTTCGTTTCGAGTATTTTCATTAAACCGGAATAGTATACGTTAAAGAATAAGATATTATTTGTTCATTGATGACGACGACAACAATGTTAAATGTAAATGTAAATGTTCATATGATAATGCTAATGATAATAATGATATTGACGATGACAAAGATGATTGATGATGGTGATGGTGATGGTGATGATGGTGATGGTGATGATGAAGACGACAATGAAGATGACGATAATCTTTGAAAGATTTATTTTTCTTTCTCTCACATGCGCATTGTTATTTTAATTTTTTTTTTATTTATTTATCGGTAACCCTTTCTGTAATTGTTGCTATTTTTGTTTAAATTCCTACACAGGAAGGGCAATTATAATTAACAACCCCACCTGTGGCTGGGCTCAGCCCGTGGTAAAAATGAATTCAATGGATCCTTCGGTTACGAGCGACCATAAACGCTAAACGAGATAGATGCAATTTTATAATTTTATTCGTATTATTTTTCTTATTGTATCTTCTCCTTCTTCTTCTTCTTCTTCTTATTATTATTATTATTATGAACAGTTTATTTTAGAAAAGGAGTCTCATAATCTGCGCACACAAGCGAGTATAAATGGGTTTTAGGGGTAGTGGTATTATTGATAGTGGTTGGTGGTAGTGGATGTTGTTGTTCTTGTGTAATTTTTATTTTTTTTTTTGTTTGGTTTAATTTTCATAAAATCATCCAGTTTCATTCACTTATTATTCTTTCCTTTTATTATATTATACCCTTTTTAACGACCCTCGCTTTCTTCCTTTTAAATAATGCAATCGTTTAGTTCTTGTTATTTTTCTTTTTCTTTTTTTTTCTCACCCTGCCGGCTTTTGTTTTCATCATAATAATTAATAGGCCTACTATTTAAAGTCTATAATGTTCATCTTCTTCTTCATCTTACTCTTCTTCTCCTTATTATTCTTATTATTATTATTTTTGTTCTTCTTATCGCGATGCTCAGGTAACATCGTTATTCTCTTTCTACCTGTCTCTTTCTTTCTATCCTTCTTTTCTTTTTTACTATTTTATCTTGTTTATTTATTTGTTGCTTGCTTTGTTTTGTTTTGTTGTTGTTGCTCGTAACGAAAGAACGTTATTTTCTGGTTTAGTTAGTAGGAATGGTCCAAATATACATATCTATATAATATACTTTTTTGGTTTTAACGAGAGAAAAAAATTTTCTTCATCCCAAGATACAATTCGGTTAAATGGCGTTTATTCGTTCATGTTGTTTTGGTGATGTGCGTCGGCGATTATTTCCTGAAATTTAAAATAAACAGAAAAAGTAAAAAAAGAGAGAAAAAAGAAAAAAATTGAAACTTCAATTAAAATTCATTCATTCGTTCGTTGATGATCATTAATTTACATATTCATGTTGATGACGCTTACATTCGTGTTACATTCAATGGCCTCGTTAACCGCCGCTGCAACAGCTTTGTCGCTAATTTCAATTTCCTCGATGGCCTGTAACGTGAAACAAACAAAACAAAAAATACAATAACAACAATAACAATAACAATATCAATATAATATACTTTTATATTATAAAAAATAATCAGATGGCCCCCAACAATCGTCATTAAATTTCGAAAACAAAAATTCGGTATCATAAGGGAATCATCATTTTAAAAATTCTAACAAATAAAGTTTCCAAGAGAGATGTGTTCCTGTTTAGAGTCATTTACAACCACCCTCTAAGCTACGCTAAGAGTCATAGCTTTCCCATAATCATATATTCTTTCAGTCATCATCATTGATGTAGACAGCAAGCAGACTGCTTTTCTTTCTATATGTTGGAATAAAAGTGGTAGGACAGTAGGTATATTTTTCCCCAAAATCATTGTTACCTTAGTGACCGAAGCAACATCCTCAGTAATGGCGGGGGCAGATGGGGGTGAAGCAGGAACTTCGATTGGGATTGCTGGTGGTGCCACCTTAGGAGCAGCTTCTTCAATATTATTTTCTGTCGTAGCAACTTCATGAGTCACGGCTTTTTCCACAACTGGTATTTCGACTTCCGGAGCGCTCTGTAAAAGATCACGTTAGACAGACATATTTTAACGAATTATTATTCCCCAATTTCAAAGCGTTTCCTGCCAATGACCCCAAAAAACCAAACATGCTTCTTTTTATGTTTTTTTTAATTTTTTTTTTTATTATTATCATAAGATCAACTTAAGAACGTGAATCGATTCTGTCGGTGAACCCCCCATTACAAAATTGAAAGGAAAAAGTCAATAGAAAATAAGATAAAATAATAAATATATGTTTACTAATATTTCTATAATAATTTAGACTAGATATTTATTTATAATCGAATGCTTTGACGAAAAGAGAAAACTGGACAAAACAGACACAAATATAACAAACTAGACAGAATCGTTCACCATGCTTCGAGCAGTTCAAAGGACATGTGTGAACATCCCGTTTGAAAAATTCCCAGTATTGAATAATAATAATAATAATAATAATAATAATAAAAATAAAAAAAAAATAATAATAAAAATAATAATAATAAAATAAAAGAGAAAAAGTAAAAAAGAAAACTCATTGCATGCAGCATTTACAACAGGATGATGCTTCTTACGAAACGTAATTTGGATGCAATTATTACGTGAAAAGAATAATATAAAAATTCGACAATATTTACGAATAAAAATATAACGATAAATTAAAAATAGAGTAAAGAAAATATAAGAGTAAAAAAAAAGACAGAAAGAATAGCAGAAGAAAAAATAATAATAAAATAAAAAAAAATACACTTTATCGTCAACTCCAAAGGTTGCTGCTCTATCAAAGGCGCCAGTTTTCTACTGAATGATCTAAATGATTAATTAAAAAAAAAAGATCTCACGTCTATCAATGAGTTTCACTCTATTTAATATATAAATTGATCTAATATTCGAGCGAACTATACGTCATATTAAATATATTAATAATAATAGAAAATTTGTCTAATTATATGACGTGTTTCTAATAAGAAGAAACTGATTTGCTATATGCTTTCTTCAAATCTATTTAACATACACATAATAATAATAATAATAATAATCATTACCGAGCTCTACAATTAATTTGGCTCTACTCTTTTCAGCGTACTTCGAATAGATTTTGTTTTTTTTTTGTTTTTAAATGTAAAGCCAGGTTAATAATAATATATATCGTGTCAAGAAAACCAAGAGGCAAACAACGCAAGGAATTTTTTCTTGGGCAGTAATAATTTGGTGATATGGTATTAAAGGGAGGAATGAATTGTTCAAGGTGTGACAATATAAAACAGGCTTTGGATGATCAGGGGATTATCGAAGAGGAAAGAAACAAGTGATTCCTCCTCCTCAATTCATTTGTTTGTGTGTTTAACAGAATAAAGGATAAATGTTTGACGAGACCCTCAACATAGACACTTAAAGATAAGAGGGGTTGCTTTCGGACAGAGAGTGGGAGAATGATTGATCCATTGCAAGGAAGTCAAGATTTATTTGGTTAAAGCAACATGGATAAAAGGTCTATTATCATTTTGATTAGAAACAAAAGAGCACCGGGGTAAGCAAGTGAGTGAGTGAGTGAGTGAGTGAGTAAATATGAGTATAAAGGCAAGAGTTTCCTGGAGCGACGACCAAAAAATACGTAAACGTGCAAAGAAAACCCTTTATATTTATGAAGATGCAGTCGTGAGGTTTTGTCATTTTGACCCCTCCATCAAGAGAATGAGAAAATATGATTGATATTGGATATGAGAGATATTGCCGGGAAAAAGATTTCATGACACTAGGGATATATCAATGTCGATCACGAGACAATAAAAGATAGAGGGAGAAAGAGAGAGCAAGAGAGATAGAGAGGGAGAGAGAGAGAGAGAGAGAGAGTAAAAGATTGAAAGATAAAGATTTGGGGTGAGTAATAAAGAAGAAAGAATGTGATGTTTGGATAAGACTGTTATACTTGATAAGATAAGGGGAAATATTAGAGGAACAATTGGTGGTGTCATCGATATATACGTATACATATATATACATATGTATGTGTATATAAATGTATACTTATTTATCGAATATCTATACGACAAGAGACAAGAAGATATTTGTGGTGGTGCGGACCGTAACGACGAGAGATATACTTGGTAACGAGCGAGCACTGCCAAAGTGTAATTTGGCTGGCCCCAATTCATGCCAGGATGTTGTGTCGCATGTTAGTCACCTGGTGGTTCTCCTGGAAGACAGTTGAGACATCGTCGTTCAACGATCGACACGATAAGGTATCCTTCTGGTTTTCCGTCTCCGCCAGGGATTGGGTTAACCTGTCCTTCAATTCAACTTCTGAATCATTGTACGAACTGAGGCTCTGAGATAACGATTCCGTCTTCAAATCATCGGTCTGGTCGTCGTGCAACTGAGTTTGCGAGCAATCATTTGTCGTTGCTGTTGTTGTGCTAGACACGATACTGGATTGGATGATAGTACTTGGATTTGTTGGGAAAACTTCTGTTTGATTACTGGACGCGTGACTAATGTTACATTGAGGTGAGGAAGGAGGAGAAGATAATGGTGCAGGTGGTGGTGGTGGTGGCGGCATTGAGAATACTGAGCTATTTTCAATTAAAGGAGAAGAAGAATCTTCATCCTCTTTGGTAGGAAGACAAGGGGGAGGTGGAGGAGTGGAAGGTGGTGATGGTTGTAATGAACATGTTGTGATTTCTGTAACAGTACTTAAAGATGGACTCTGTCTTTCCGTGGGAACGTCTGTCGTAACTATTGTGTCTTTTTGTAAATTCGACGAGAATTCATTGGCATTTTTTGTCAAGTTCTCTAAAGATTCTTTTGATTGTACGTTATTCAATTGGTCGTTGGAAGCGACTTCGGTGATAGTAGTCGATGTTATTGAAGAAGATGATGGAGGTGGCGGTGGTGGTGGTGGATGTGGTTGTTCAGGTATAAGTTCCTCAAAGGATTCTCTTGGTTCTGACATTGGCAAAGTGACTGAACTTTCGACTTCAGCAATTTCGATTATATCTTTTTCTCCATCTGCAAGGTTCTCAATAACAGCTATTGTTTCTGTCACAAGTTGGTCATCGGGTTTCATAACGTCTTCAGGAGGAGATGGAATTTCTACTTTGACTACTTCCTCTACAAGAACATTTTCCACTAGCAAGCTTGTGTCTGATGATACTGGGCTTGTGTCGATTTTTTCTTCACTCAAAATCTCATCAACGGTATTTTCAGTTTCTACTTTAGGTGCCACAATTTCGATTATTTGGACTTCATCATCTTCTGTCTCTACTTCTTCACAAGGTATGACTACTGCTGGTTTAGCTTCTACGATATGTTCTTGATAAGTTTCTTTAGGACTTAAAACATCTTTGGACGGATTTGAATTATTAACTTTTTCCAGTATGATCACCTCGTTGCCTTCCACCTCGCATGATGGTGTGTCATCAATAAAAATCTTCTTGTCATCTTTGATGCATGTATCAATTGGATCATTCGATACTTGTTCAGGTTCAATAGGAGTATCAGAAATGTCTTCCGTCTTTAGAATATTAGTATCGTCAATTTGTAATTCCTCAGTCGTCTGGATATCTTCGACAATATTATCCGAAACATTAAATTTAGGGCTTTTAGGAATATCTTCGACAATAGTTACTACACGTTCCAAAATGTCTGTATTAGTCTTACCAGTTTTTAGTTCGGAATTAGGGTTAGTCTTATCGGGTTCCGTCAGTACAGAAACAGTCTTATCATCAGTCTTGTTAACGATACCCACAGGTTCGTCTTTTGTAAGCAATAGAGTGGAATCTACATTGGCAGGGATTATTATATTTTCGATAACTGTAGTTGTTGATTCAAGGTTTGAGAGAATTGGAGATGATTGTTCGAGTGGATCGTTGTTAGAAACGCGAGTGAGCAATGAGACTTCAGGTGCGTCTTCTAGAGGGTCTTGGTGTAATATTGGAGGTAAAGTTGGATCGACGTCAGTTGTTATAACAACGTCCTTATCTATAACAGGTTCAACAGGCAATTCTAAAGCTTTAGCAAGAGCTGTAACAGTTACGGCTGTTGCTGCTGCTGCCTGCTGAGCTTGTTGTAAGGGCGATGGTTCGATTGGAGTTGGAGGAGGACTAGATGGGAATTGGGATGGGAGATCCTCACTGGTTTTCCTCTCAATGATAGACGGCGTATCGACTGGTTGAACTTGGAAGACGGAGGCTTTGATTGAGTCTGTTAAGGACCGACCACCGTCGTCTGCTGGACTGACCTCAACTACTTTCTTTTCCCCCTCGACATTTTCGACATCTCCTTTCTTATCCTCTAGAGGAACGGGAGTAGGGGCGGAAGGAGTGGGCTCCTCTTTCTTTTCCTCGACAACTGGGCTAGTTGCTGGTGGCGTCGTTGTTGCTGCTGCTGCTGCTGCGACTGCTGTTGGTGCTTCTGTTGATTGTTCTGGTGTCGTAGCATCTGCTGGTGCTGCTGCTGGTGCCGCTGTTGTTGTCGTCGTCGCCGTCGTCGTTGTTGCTGTTGTTGACTCTTCGTTTGCCTCTACTGCCGGTGATAATGGCGTACTGCTGTTATTTTCTGACGGACTGCTTGCTTCGGATTTGTTTTCTTCCGCTGGACTGCCGCTCACAGCTCCTTGATCACAATCCTCACCGCTCTAAAACAATTCCGATAAAATTGTATTAGATAAAGGGAAATACGAATTAATATAATTTTATTTATTATTACGATAGTTCTAAAGAAAGTAGTTCGCATTTCTCCGTGTGCCAGAACATTAGGAAGGATAAACCGATAAAAAGTGAGTTAGCTTCCAAGAAAATAGAAAATCAATTGCAAACAGATCAATGCCCAAGGCAATTTGGGATATATCTTCTCTAACACGCTTGCTTTGCTGGTGAAGACTTTGGCTCGTCACCAAAAGGAGAAAAGGAACTCTATTGAAAGTTGGAATGTTGCCAGGGAATCATTCGTGTATGCTAAAAAAAGAAAGAAAGAAAGGAAAAGAGAGAGAGAGAGAGAGAGAGAGAGAGAGAGAGAGAGAGAGAGAGAGAGAGAGAGATCATTGTCCGTAACAAGTAGGAAAAATAAACTTCCGGTTAACCTACCACCTTATTCTGATGAAGTTCAAGTAAATGCTGAATGAAACGAAGAAAATATAGCAATACAAGTTGAAAAAAAAGTTTTGATGATTTCATGGCAATAGTATTTTTGCGTGTGAAAAAAGTGTATCGATTTGGAACTGTCGAAAATGGCGGACACAATATTTTTGTCGAGCTCCGTTATTTTTTTTGTCATTTCGATGTTTTACAGATCGAAATTGCGAAAGGACATTTATTCGGTTCGTCGGAGCGTGTCCGACGATAATATATTGCAACGTATAAACGAAGAGAACGGTAGAAAAGCCATGTGGTGTGTTACTTTTTGTGTCTTTCAATATATATATGTATACCCTGATGCATACGTACATATTTACCATCGGTTTAATATATGGATATGTATACGCGACTGCATGCTGATTGCATTAAATGCTTTTAACAACAAAAAAGTAGATCTGTAAAAAAATATATTATATACATATTCCAATTCGTTGTAGATTTTTTGAAAGATTTGCCAGAAGAATTTGAGTAACAGGAAATTGCATTGAGAGTAACAACAAAACAAAGATTAAAATAAATGTATAAACAAATTGAATCGACTAATTTGCGTCCTATAGTTGTTGCCGCAAGAATATTTTACTTAAAATAACGAAGTAGAAAAAAGAGAATGCGAGGAAAAAAACGAAAGACTGAACTTTCGAGTCAGCGCCGCCTTTCTTCGTTCTATTTTCGGTTTTCAAACGCATACTACTACTACTACTATTTTCTTCTACCATTAACCATTACTTCGAGCTTTTATGCTTACCTACGTGCAAGCTAACTTACATCTCGATATTATGTTCTTGAAAATGCGTTGCCATTGTTCCACTATCGTTGTCAATAATAAATCAAACAAAAAATAAAATATTCAATTAATTTGAATAATTTGTAATTACGTGACCGAATGATCCATCATTAGTTAACGTTCTAAATTTAATTTCAAGTTGACAATGATATCTCGATGGATATAGCCAGTTAAAGTACCTGTGCCAACATTTTTTGGGATCATTAATTGTTAGTTAAGAACCTGCCGTCTATGTAGATAATCGATAACACAATCCCTTTTTGTTTCTACGATTAGTTATATTAATTGCAACTGTTCAAAAGGAGTTAGTTCCTTCCATGTATATTATAAATCATAATCTTTCTTAGGACTTAATTGCGTCTAAGATGATACGAATACGATCGCATCGAATTGCGTTCAGTATGTATATGTTTTATTGCGTAGTATTGAATCGTGTTACGATGAGCTAATAATATGTTTTATAACACTTTCATATATTAAATATTATTTGTATGTATGTATTGTATTGTATGTATGTATGTATATAATTTGTCAATCATACCGCAATGTCGGCTTTCCGCCATATAAATGGGACTCCTGCCAGAAAGTAATGAGCTCCACGGGAAAGGGCACCTGCAGCTCTACATACGCCATTGGTCATACCTCGTCCTAATTTAATGACCGATTCCATCGTCGAAATACACAATTCTTTTTATTTTTATATATATATGAAAAGTGTATATATCTTTTGTTCAATCTAATTTGTTTCCTTTTTTTTTTAAATTTTATTTTTTGTCCTTCAAACACTTCTCTCTCGTTGTGTTTAACTGTCACGAATTATAAAAACTTGATCAAATAGTTATATTTTAAACAAACGATCGAGATATATAGATAAATTAAGCAATTTTAATGTCAGAACAACTGGAAAGTTGAACAGAAACTACTGTAGGAGAATACGAATTCTTACATTTACATTTAGTACGGTATTATTATCCTAGGTTATTTTCTACTTTGTACAAGATTATCCTTCAAAAGAAAAGGATTACTGTATAAGGACATGTTTTCTATTATTATTATTCATATTGAGTTTAAGAAACAAAAAATGAATAACAATAAACAATAAGAAAAAGTGACTTTTAAAATTGTACTGGAATAATAATAATAATAATAATAATAATTATTATTATGTCTTAGTTCTATTAATAGAAATACGAATCGTCGTGGTGGCTCATGGCCGAGTGAAAAATAGCATTGAAATATGAATCATTATCGTTTACTGTTAAACCCCTCTCTCTCTCTCTTTCTCTCTCATGCTACCAACTACTATTTATATAAGAAAATTAATCAAATTCGCGAATTGGAATACAACAAGAAAAATATAATATTTTTCAAATAATATATCTCGATCGATCGTTTTATTAATTTTTCGTTCACCATAAAAGATCAATGATGAAAAAATAGTTGTAATTAAAACAAAACAAAACAAAACAAAAAAAAAAACGATACACACAATATAGCAATGAGAAACACGCGTAAACCCCAAAATGAAGTATATATATATATATCACTTATATACTCTGAGAGAATGATCCGTGCAAACTGTTTGCCGATGGCGAACTACTCGGAGAAACCAGTGAGTTCACGAGGATTTATATAGAAAGCCACGACTACGACGACTACGACGACTACGACGACTACGACGACTACGACGACGACGACTACAACGACTACGATTAGAGAAGACGACGAAGAGGATCGTCCCACGTCTTCTTAGTATGAGAAAGAAATAGAAAGATAAAGAGTTCGGATGTAGAATGTCACAGGAAGAAAAAGAACAAGAAAATACAAAATTGCACTATTTTTTAAATCTTTTTCTTTATAAATATAAATTGAACGAATAGATCAAATGAAGATTGAACGATAAGTATAAATTACTATGACGAGAAATGAAAATTACGAATTGTCGAATCGAATTGGCGAATAAAAATGAAATAAATAAATATTGAAACTAATTATAGAATGAAAATAAAACGAATATATGAAATAACTACGTCGTATAAGATTGCGCGAGAAATACACAAGCAAAATATGATCGTTTTCTCGTGTCAAACTACACGGCATGCGAACGTGTACTGCTTCTTCTTGTTTATCGAAATTGAACTCAACCAAGAGAGAGAAAGAAAGAAAGAAGGAGAGAGAGAAAAAGAGAGAGAAAAAGAGAGAGAAAAAGAGAGAGGGAGAGTTACAGAGATAATAAATTTATCATTTTCATTTAAAATACTAATTTTAAATAGACAAAATAAAAAAAGATGCGATTAGAGGAGACAAACAGTAATTCCTACCACATATACATTTTAATCTTCTTATTAGTTTTATTAATTAAATCATTGGACGATATTTATAATTCCAATGTATTTACCGAGAATTATCTTGAATAAAGATAAAATAAATAATAATTATTTTGTTGTTGGAAGGAAACGCGCGCGACCCACGTTATATATTCCTTTGTTAAACCGGAATAAAAGGGACGACGACGACGACTACGACGACGACGACTACGACGACGACGACTACGACGAGTTTGGAAATTGAGAAAGATTAGAATAGAACGGGGATTAGAATAATATTAAAGAGAGAGAAAGATAGAGAATAAGAATTAGATGCATTAGAAGAGTGCAACAAACCGGTCTTCAACATTTAAACGTGGGAGGAACGTGAAACTAGGAAGAGAGAGTAGAAACGATTAGAATGAGAGAAAGAATAAAAGAATGAAAGAACGGAATAATAGAATAAAGATACAACACTACTAGTAATACCTAGCGTTGAACTAGAAACTTATAGTTAAAGCTAGCACATATGGTCTAGTAAAAAGAAAAAATTAACACCACAAAACCACCATAGGTTTCTATTCTTGGATAACCTAAAGAAAAGTTAAGGAACATGATAGTTATATAGTTTGAACAGATAAATATGATTTCAATAATAGCGATGGCTTTCAAAATCTTCAAATTTGATCAAACGGTTATTGTATTTTGATAAAATATTGTTCGCATCTTATTCACGAAAGTTTGAAAGGAAAGTTTGGTGTAAAGTAATACGAAATCTTGAATATTTTCGCAAAAGTTATTTGCATGCGAGTTAAACTAGTAACAACTACTAAGTTGTTAATGTAAAAATAGCTTATCCGCATTCAAACTCGGCACTGACCATCCTCTACCGTATTTAGTAACGAGACCTAAAGCATTCAAGGATCAAGTTTAAATGAAACGTGTTTTTTATTTGATTTATTTCTTCGTCAATTATTCATCGTATATAAAGTATATATTATTCTTTCAACTAAATAAATGTATAAATAGATTTTCTTCTCTCTCCCTCTCTAATTAAATTACAAATTAATTGATAAAAGCATAATTGGAAGGAAAAGAATTTGAGTTTAATTTTGAAGAAATAATTGAAGAATTAAAATTGATAAGGTAAATTAAAAAAAAAAAAATGTATATATATATCGCATAAAGATTGTTATATCAATTTAATAGAAATCCGTGTAGAGCTCTGCTTTGCTAAAGTAACCCAGTTTTAAGATTTAACTTCCGAATAGCATGCATGATGGCAGCATCGAGCAAGAAGTCTAACCAACTAACAACACACGACGAATTATCATCCTTACTCGATTGAGAGAGAGAGAGAGAGAGAGAGAGAGAGAGACACGAATATACAATGTTAGATTTTACTTTACCAACGGAGAAACTTTGAAATGGTATTAGAGAGATGATTAAACAGATGGGGTTCGTTGTATAATAATCTACTAAGAACTTTACATCCTATCCATCCATTTGCATTAAATCAACTAACTCTTCAAATAGAAAACTGAAAGATACTTCCAAGATATTGATAACATATGTAAAAAGACTTTTGATTGTTCTTCAAGTTAAATGGATAAATTCTGAAGTGTTTCCAATGTATGTTTTCCTCTCTTCTACCACCCTTTAAAAGTTAAAATATAAAAAGAATAATAAGCAAAAATTAGGAACAAATTTGGTGTTTGGTAGCAACTCAAAGCCATCAGTAGAAGAACCCTGGCACAAGGAGCGAATAGGGAAAGCCCTGGTAGCTTCGTCTGTCGGCATGGCAACAGCTCCGCGCGTCCCGGCGTCGGGACGCTCGATACTCCTAGACGACGACGACAACGACGACGACGAAGAAGTCAACGTCGACGACGACAACGACAACGACAACGACGATGACGCCCAAATCCAAAGAGGGCTAAAGTAATTGCACGCGACACTCATTTGTCACGCGTGCAACCGATATTATCGTATAACACGAATATACAATTTGCACGACATTTGACAATTCCTTTTTCAACAAAGTCAAAGGATAAATAGTAAATAGTTTTTCACAATTTATCAATTAAAAAATGGTAAGATAAAATAATAATTTCATTTGAAACGTTTCCCTTGATCACTTCTTACAACTATCAATTTACCGATCATAATAAAAAGAAGAAGAAGAAGAAGAAGAAAAAAATTAGACAAAAAAAGCTCTCTCCTCTTTCTTCCTCTTCAGATAATCCATTTAATCCAAACAACCTTAGGATGGCTTTTAGACACGTCCAAGAGGAAAACGTTCAACAGTTCTGGCCAGGTGCCAAGACCTATTCCTCCTCCTCTTCTATCTCGCTCTCTCTTTTTTCTTCTCTTTTTTTTCTCTCTCTTGACTACGAGAGAGTTTGAGTAGTTCGTAATTGCGTATTGTCCCTTCCTACATCCCCTCTTCTTCTTCCTCCTCACCCACATCACTCTATCTATCTCTATCTTTCTTTCTTGTTTTTTTTTTTTTTTTTTCTATTCTTTGTCTCTAACTCGAGTAGAGTGAAAACGTTGTTGAAATACGTCGATACGCATTGCCGAAATGATTTCGTTTGGTTCATTGAACTTTATCTTCCTTGTTTGATTTAGAGAAAGAAAAAGAAAAAGAAAAGAAATAAAGAAGAAAATGTAATTAAACGAAAAAGTCATTGTGCACGTCAGAACGATTTTTCAAAAAAACACAACGCGACTCTGTTACACGTATTTTTTCTTTCTATTTTTTTTTTTTTTTTTTAAGGAACATTTCACATGTCGTACATTATAACTATACAAAAAGTAACATGATTGGCTTTGAGTTGTGGAAAAAAGGAAGAAATAGTTTTTTTTTTGTGTGAGAGAGTTCGCGTCAACGCCTTTGTGTGTGTGTTGTGATTTACGAATACGGAATAGAAAAAGAGAGAACGGCAAAAAGAGAGAAAGAGAGACATCGAATGGTATCAAAAGAGATACAGTGTGGTAGAGAGAGAGAGAGAGATATAGATAGACAGCTTTTCTCACCCCTTTAAAAAGCGACAGCTTTTCATTGGATGCGACGAAGCGTACATACATTCATACATACATAGATTCCCATGGTGCGAAGAAAAAGAGAAGAGAAGCAGACAAATTCGATTTTTCCACGATGGCGGAAGATACGCCGAGAATTCCAAGAGTTTAAGGAAAAATTGACTCCCCAACGATTCTCTCTTTCTATACAAAAAATTATTAAAAAATAATGAAAAAACAAAAGAAGACAAATATTTATGTATAATAAGATTGAACTTAAATGCAAATCTTGTTAGTTGAATAAAATAAATAATGTTATGAAAGAGTGGTGGTGGTGAGGTATGATAAGACCCCTACGTATGTTAGACCGTAAAAGAAGGAGTATATTTGTCGGATAAATTTCATCGAGGCCATTAGGAACGAAATCGAAGCGAGTGGAAACTACTACTGACGATGCCTTCCTTCCGTGCCCAATGAAAACCGGTTTTTCAATGCGTCGGCACTATCATGTATATGTATATATGTATATGTATTATACGAGTATACAACTGTTGCAATGAACGAACGAAAGAATCGATTTTTCTTACGATTCGATAAAAGTTCACGTGCATGAGGTGATGGTGGGTCTCTTTGCATGTGCAATCTAAGCTGTCTTTAACGTTTACTGATTTCTACATAGAAATATGTAATAAATGTAAGTAGTAGTAGTAGTGTTGGTTTAGTGTATAGATGATTCTTTTTTTTTTTTTTTTCAATATAATAATCTAAAATACCAGGAAGATGATACGTCGTTATCTTTTATTATTCTGTTCAATGCACATGCACACACACACACACACACACAACACACACATATCCTTGTAAAAGATTACAAGTGAAAGTTTCATTTTTATATGAAAATATAGAAAGGATTGAGAATGATTTAAAATTAGCTGCTAAATTGAATTTATCGGAAATATTACAAGTTTATTGAAGTTTTATCAAAAGAAATAATAAAGGTGACTCATATGAATTGAAGTAGAGGATCATAAGAATAAGAGAAAATAGAGTTGCACCCTTGGTGGTGACACACATCCACCACCCTCTACTTGCACTCTACTAGCACGCAACAGCATGCTAATTAATAAGAGCATGCCGTGTAACTGCCCAATCACCACCACAACACTACCCTGATTCATCCCCCAATTCTCTTTTACGATAAAAGTCACAAAAGACATCGGTGGTTGGATATTATATTGGTAAGGAAATGAAGAGGGGTTGGTTGTTGCAAGGCCACACCCTTTCTTTTTCTTTACACACGTTAAAAGAAGGGTGTGAAAACAATGTGTGACGTACAATGTGTGATGTGCGTTGAGGTGCGAAAGAGGAATATATTCTGTTTCTTTCTCTTTGTCACACTTGAGAAAAATACTCAAGTACTCCTTCTTCTCCTCCTCCTCCTCCTCCTCCTCCTCGAAACCCTTCTTTTTCTTTTTCTCTCTCACACACACTCTTTCTTTGGAAAGCACTCATCTTTTAAAAGTATCTAGAAGGGTAGTAGGGTGTTGGGGTGTGTATATCGTCGTCCCAATCGCATATTTTTCACCAAGGACTTCGAAACACTTCTAACACTCCTTTTATTGCGCGATTATTCTGGGATCCTTGCCAGCCTTCTTTTTACTGAGAAGCTTCGAGGATTTCTTTCTTTCTTTCTTTCTATTTCTTTTTTTTTTTTTTCAAGATCGGGTAGAGAAGCTTACGGGAATTCTCTAAATCCGGATCAAACTGTTACGTCGAACTACGAATGGAATTCGACACGTGTTCGATACACGCTGAACAATATTTTGTATCTTTTAGCGAATACATTTTTCGAGAGTAATACTAAACGATTACTATTACAAATTTTATATTTCAAATTGTTGTATTATTTATACAACACATATATATATATATATATATATATATATACGTGGTGCCATGATAAAGTTACATAACGTTATGATAGAGTAAACAAGATTTAAGACTTAACGATGGTTTTAGGTACTTATCTCGACCTACGATACAAACTACCACCACCTACGCCCTTCTCTCCCTTTTTTCCTCCTCTATCACCGATCTTATTTATGATCGTATAAAATTCTTTCAAAGATCTCAGAGCAAAAGTTGTAAGTAATAGTAGTAGTAATAGCATTAATAGTGTTGTTGTTAGTTAGATAGAGTTATGGTAACGAGACACGTACATTATGCGTGTGTATGTGTTGTGTGTGAGGGGAAAAAATATAAACCGATTAAATGAATTTATCGTTTTATGAATAATATACGACGCGTATCTTGAATAATAAATAAATGTATTTTTTTTTTTATTTTTAGAACAAACGAGCTTGTCTTTATCCTCAAGCAAAGATAATGAAATGTAACGAAACACACTGATGGCAAATTAACTAGAACATTTTATTTATTTTATTTTTTTTTTTTATATTATATAGGGAATAATAAACACGTAAAAGAAATACTTTGAGCAGATGTGTACGTGTCAGATTAAAGGGTAGATTTATTTTGTCTTTCTTTTTCAGTTGGCTATGACTTTATAAGCCATAGGATGTAGTAAGAGGATGGGGTGGGGTGGGGAGTACTCTCTGTAAAACACTTATTCTTTCTTTTTTTTTTTTTTTTCATTTTCGAAGGGAGAGTGCAACGACGAGGACGTGTACTCAGGAATTCTCTATTACATTGGCATTGATCGTGAAATGTGCCATATGTGTGGCTATGAATGACGAGGGTTAACGAAGACCACCAATCTTTGATGGAACGAGTGTTCAAAATTAAATACGATAAGAGAGTGTGTAGAACAATAATAATCATAATAATAAATTGAACAAATTTACAATTTCAATAAGTTTATCAAATCGAATAAAAATGAACATGAAAAATGAAATAGATTAATATCTTTGACATAGATAATATTTAATTACTTTATTATCTTGTTAGCTTAAGTGTTAGAATCGATTAAAAGAAGAAGAAAAAAAAGACAATGTAAAATGTTGACGAACGTTTAAAATAAACTTTCTACTTTTCTATTTTCGTAACGCACGAACGTGACAAAACGGAAGACTAGTCCTATAGTAGTTTGCTTTTTCTCGCGGTGACGAACAATGTTGCACGTCAGGTAAGTATATATCCGGGAAGTTTGGGCCATTGAACCATGTTACTGGTTGTTAACACAATGAACGATAGAAGCTTGCAAGTAACAAGAAGACCGGTTTTGTTTGCCTCGATTATCGATTTTCTTTCTTACGTAGTCTTAATAACACTTCTGCTGCTCCTTTTTTTCTTAACAATGACTTCATAGAAAACAAACTATTATTAGATAATAATAATTAATAACAAAAAAAAACACACACACATATATATATATATATATATATAAAAGAATAAAATGTATTATTCTGAAAGATTTGCTATGCAAACTATTTGAAGGGAGTGAAAGTCTAACTGTTTGAATGTGAGCTTCGTGATATTAATGATGGCGCGAAGGTTGGCGCAATTATTTCAAAGCCTTTACGAATTGCGAAACATTCATGCTAAAGAAGCATAATCGTTCTTTCAATATATCGGAGCTGTTCGATGATTCAAGAAGATTAATATAAGCTGATTCATCAGTTTTCTTATAGAACGTTTGATACCTCGTTTTATTGTTTGTTTTTTCTAATTAAATCAACTAATTATATACTATCATTAATTAAATTATTAACATTTTCTATATAATAGAATGGAAATGATGATAATTTGAGGAAAAGGAAATACGAAATTTGATCATTTTCAATGATAGGAATAAATAGAAAATATTGAAGAAAGATATTGCAACGCAAGAGAGGTGCCATCAAGAAGAAGAAGAAGAAGAAGAAGAAGAAGAAGAAAAGGGATAATTCAACGCGACTTGCAGCCGGTTTTCCATAGCAGCCTATCACGAAACTCTTACTAGGTACGATGAACCAGAAGGATGACTCATGATTCTCCCCTTCCAATCATGATTACAATGAAGAAGAAGAAGAAGAAGAAGAAGCAAGCAAGGACATTAGTCCTGGTGATCTTGAGGTAAAAGCACCTACGCAATATCCTTTTTAAATCCACAAGGTAGAAAGAAGGAAGAGAGAAAGCAGGAGATAATAAAAAGAATATAAATAATAAGAAGAGGTGAGAGCAGCCTAGTATTACTTATTATACGTCTGCTGGCTAGGACGATTTATTGCAAAGAGTATTTCTCTTAGCATTGTCGTTCTAGAAAGTTAAGAGATTCATTATAGCTTACAGCAAATTTTACAACTTCTGTTATCAAACTATTATTTCTCTATTATATATATATATATATATATATATATATATATATATATATATATATATATATATATAGATAAATAAACACAAGAGTATATGTATGGAGTATTTAATTTATGTTATTTTCAGAGTTAATGATTTTGTTGTTTTCCTGTTAGGAGAGAGATACGACGACGACTAATAGGAAGCTAGTTTTTTGATTGTTGTTAGTGTGCTTACCTCTGGCAGCGGCTCTTCTTTCGTGACGTCTCCATTCTTAGGTGCTTCTTCACGAGCCGGCTTGCTCTTGTCCTTCTTACTGAAGCTGATCGACCTCAAAGACCACTTTTTCCTCATCTAGGAGCACAACGAGAAAGCGTCATTGTATAATACAATATACGACACATCTAATCTTTATATCATTTTTTTGTATAAGTAAAAAAAATGGCGTGGGTATTCTTGATGCTATTTCTAATGAAATGATTTTAATAGACAAGTACCCAAAATAATTATTTAGCAAGCCAACAGACTGTAAATGAAATAATAAATTTGTATATATTTATATGAATTTTTGAAATGATGATTATAATAACACACCTTCTCTTTTTTTTAGGCTCTTTGCTTTCTGGCGATGCTACAGTGTTGGGACTTGCAGCATTACCTTCTGTAGGTGTTGTTACTTCCGCACCTTCTGCTGGAGATTCACCTGACGATTCTTGCTTCGTGTCCTCTGGCTTTGCTTCTTCAGATTGTTGCTGAAAAATAATGCATCGACCAATAAGATACACAACGTAACAACAATACTAATCTCCTCCTCCTCCTCCTCCTCTTTAACTATAAATAAGAACAAACGGGGAACAAAAGATGTGAATTAACATGATTTTGCATCCTTTCAAGGATCATTTTTACATTGTAAATAATAAGATCGATGCGGAATGATTAATTAATTATTTCTCTTTGTGTTTCGTTTTTTTTGTCTCTTGAGTATACACACACACACACACACACACACATCGTTGTATGATAAAGAACTGTTACATTTTCGATATAAAATTGAACAAAATAATATGGAATTAAAGGAGAAAAGGAGAAAAGGGAAAAATGAAATAAAAGATGAAGGAATATATTCTTCGTTGGAATAATAAAGCAGCTGGTGCTCTGCTGCTGCTGCTGTGGCTTGGACGAACAACACGTCGTGCAGGATGAAACCGCGAAAATCTCAGATTACGGAGAATGGATAGTGACTCTCAACTTGATTTTTCAATAAATAAATCAATGAAGTTTCATAAGAATTTAAATATATCTATATATATATAAGGAAATGACATAGGATTATAAAATTTGATAAAAGATTCCCAGGAATAAGTTTTTCTTCTTTTCGTATGATTTTGAGGGATATAATCAAAAGAAAGTATCGTATAGAATAAAGAAGAATAAAGTTCTGGCCGGGGCAATTTTTCTTTTTTTTGTTTTTTATTTATGAGAGGGAAACAACACGCACCACGTTCATCATCGCCTTGGGCACATTATATTATGTAAATAACGAGTTATTTTCGTTCTTGGTAGACGCGGAAACGTGACAGGTCCGTCTGGGACTACGTGTCTTTTGCTATTGTGTAAGGTGTGAAATTGTACATGAAGTTGAATGAGAATAATGTTGATTGTAGAGACGTATGCTATGTAACTTTTCATATATATAAATGCAACATTATGTATCTCTATGTATGATAATATGATATATATATATGTATGTATGAATATGTGGATGCACAGTTAAACATTGTAGATACGAAGTGATGCATTTAGCAGTCTGTGTTGCACGTATTCTTTATTTCTTTTTTGTAATTTCTTAGTATATTCGTGTAATAGTCCTTTGAATGAACGTGTCACAATTCGCTTAAATAAGAAGCGCCACTTTATTACACAGCTATTTTCTTTTCTTTTTTTTCTTTTTTTTTTTGCCACGTGTGTGAAGAAAACACGAATTGAATTACGAAAAAGAAAATTAGCTACGCTTTGGCGCCACTTTGTTGCTAAGAAATTTGTTAGATTGTAGTTTTTGGTTATTGCACGATACTGCAATATCATTAAAATTGTTTGATTTTTTAATGAAATAAATATAATTAAACTTTTTGTTTCTTTTTGCTTACGAGAATCAATAACGAAGTATAATATTACTATGTTTTTAATTCGATATTATTTTACGCAATGATAGCAAACAGGAAACTGAGAAGGTCGCTTCAAGGACCACCATATTCTCGTGTTGAATTTTTTTTCATTTTGTTTAAATACACTGCTACGAATTTCAATCGGGCGAATTTTAAAACACACCTTTTCCGTTTGAGAAGCTTGAGAAATAAGTTGTGGAATGTGGCTACTTTGAAACAATATTTTGCACGTGATTCTTATTTTCGAATATTTAAACAAAATGGACAAAAAAAAAAAAGAAAAAAGGAAAATTAAAAGTCGGTTCTTTTTGTCGAAGGCAAATCTCGTGCGGATAATCGCGTTTTCGTGAGTTTCTCTCGCGTGAATATAAACGAAAAAAAAAAAAAAAAAAAAAAAAAAAAAGAATGAAGTGTCTGCGAGAAATATTTTACTAACACGAGAGAGATTCCTCGAAAAATATGATTTTATATTTTTATTAAATTTCCTATCCCCTTTTTTTACAGTTCTCCCTCTTTCTCGAAAATTTTTGACAACTTGAACGATCTCTCAATTGGTTAACTAGTTATGATCATTTTTATACACTAATCATAATGAGCGATCATTTAATCTGATCACGATCATCTGAACTATTTGTCCAACCAACCATTAAACCCAAATACATATATAAAAAGAAACAAAATAAATGGAAATAATTAAGACGATAAAATTGGATATAACATAAATCATATTTTGTAATTTCATTTAATTTTCTAATCGTTTCTCATTCTCACACCTTACTTTGAAATTTGATGAAAGCGGATAAAAAAAAAAGAAAGAAAGAAAGAAAGAAAGATGAAATGAGATATGTGTTGTAAATGTCATATTATGGGCGAAAATTGAAAGGAATTCGGGTTAGATGCGAGCTTAATTAGCGAAAGCGAACGACCAAGTCGCAAGTCTCTCAGTTTAATTAATAAAACTAGTTTTCTCATGGAATGCAATATATGTGTGTATGAGAGAGAGGAAGAGAGAGGAAGAGAGAGAGGAATATGACTCACGATCTTAAGAGTTCACGATTAAATGTTCTCCACGAATTTCTTCTATAGACATTAAAACTAAAATTTGCAATTACTTTTGTAAATAAAGTTTTTTCCTAAAAAAAAAAAAAAAAACTTAATAAAGAACAAAGTGAACATTCACAAAAAAAATAATCAAAAGGTAAATCTTATTTAAATATAAATTACGTGTCACGTTGTTTGTCCGCAATGGACTCGTATATTATAATCGCAATTGACTTAAAGACGTGTGTATCGGACTGATTGTGAATCCCCTGTGCACCCCTAGTATAATAATTATGAATTATCAAAGGAAGGAAGGAAAAAAAAATATGTAGACACATATTTTTATTTAACTTCCCACTTTTAAAAGAATAAACACATTTTACATATATCGTGTAATCTTTACGAACAAGTTTGATCGTGACTTTGAAAATTCACGGTCACCACGTAGCAGTAGTAGTAGTCATCGATGTGATAACTCTACTACAACTATACTACTATTACTACGACGACGACGTTACATCTAACGAATGAGAGAAAGAGAGAGAGAGAGAGAGAGAGAGAGAGAGAGAAAGAGATAGAGATGTAAGGTGAGGCTTGAAAAGTACATTTCATCTTGAAAATAAAGAACGAAGAAGAAGCCATAAGAAGACAGGTGGTTTGCTTAAGAGAAAGAGAACCTTCTAAACCGGCTGGTTGCACACCTGCCATTTAAATTTGTCAGATAAGAATATGTGGTTTTTCATTTTTTACATCTTTTCTATCTCTCTCTCTCTCAAAGTTGAGAGTTGTGAACCACAAAAAATGCGTTCTCTATAAATTCTAATTTTACATCTACATAATTATCTAACTGTATGGGTTAATACAATTCAATAGAAAGGGGAAAAAATGAAGGCAGAAAAAAGGTAAAACCATACTCGAATTGTATTACAAAATAATACTTAACCCGTCAATTAACAGTCAAATTATTTTTGGCTAGAGAAATATTTATAATTTTTAAAAAAATCTTAAATGGGGATTGTGGCTGGTTGCACGAAAAAAAAAACCAATAAGAGATTATTATGCCATTTTTCCATACAGTCCATATAAAACCGAGTGGTGTACGTAAAATTCCAAAATTCCCTAATGGGGATCGTGGCAGTTAATGGGTTAAACTCAATATGTTTTTTTTCCTAAGTCCGTTGACATTTATCTTTCTTCTCTATGAAGAAATTGAGTAAGTTAACCTCGTAAAAAAAAGAAAAAAGAAAAAGTAGGTAAAGTTATAATAATCATGGGAAAAGTAGTGTAGAAAAGGGGTAGGAAAGATTTATGCTCCCGTGACAGTTAGATGTGCCTCTTTAACAAACGTGTACACGTGGAGAAACGATTACGGTTAGTCGTAAAAACGAGTTACCGGTGGGTTTGCGATCTTTCCCCCTACCCTACCCTACCTTACCCTACCCTTCCGTTCTGTTCTTTCTTGACCTGTCTACTGGGTTATGTCGTTCTTTAAGTCACACCAACGGTATACGTCTATTTTTCTTTCTTTCTTTTCACATGAAATTTCGACCAATCAACGAAATAAGATCCTTTAAAGTTGACGTTTGGAAGATAAGAAAAGGGAAACGAAGAAATGAAATAAGAAATGATTTCTTCAACGGAAATGAAAGAAAGAAAGAAGAAGAAGAAGAAGATGATGAAAAATAGTAGAAAAGAGAAAGAACTCTCTCATATTCCTTTCTTCGATATTGTGTATGATAGTTGAGAACAAGTGCAAACATGATCGAGAAAATATCATCGAACTTCACGTAACAATTTTTAATATCCTTTTCTCGATTATTATTTGACTTCGGTGGTGGTATTTTATTTAATATCTCACGGTTAACCGAATTCCATTCTGTTCAAACACAAAGTTCGACTGTATCTTATTATTCGTAGAATCGAACCTAAGTCATTCGAAGTCTTAGACAAGTCGCATTTTACTTAGGTCAAGCTTGGAATAGTACGCGGAACAACAAGTAGATGACAATAGACGTGTGGTGGACGACAAATAGTACAATCTATCCTGAGTTAACATTTCGTTCGCCTGAACACCTAACTTAATTTTATATCCAAAAGTAGTCTAAAATAAATTCTATTATAATGTTAACATTAAATTTTGTTTCAATTGCAATTAAAAAAACACACACACAATTATAATTTGGTTAATTATTGTTAAGAAGGAAATGATTTATTTTAGGCTACTTTGCAAATATATTAGATTATTTGAAATTTCTTACCTTTTCCTTTTCCTTTTCCTTATCCTTCTCATTAGTATCATCCTTGTCTTTGTCTTTATCTTCGTTAACGTCGGTACGATAAGCAATGCCATTGGTCGTTGGTTTAGCATCGCTTTCCTCGATCCTTTCTAGTTTTCCATCACCAGGTGTTGCTGCATCACCAACAGCACCTTCGCTTGGGACACCTTCTTTCTTCGGCGTCGTCGTTATATCGACTGACCTTTTGCTTTGTCTGGCACCCATCTTTACTTTTCTTTAATCCTTTCGAATCGCTACTTTATATTATCCTCTTTCTTCTTCTATCTTTATCTTTTCCTTTATCAATGTTGCGCACAAGCGCTTGCTCACTTTTTACCTGTAACAAATTCAAACGTATATTTTCATTAATATTGCGTGACAAAAGAAAAAGAAAAAAACAAAGTATTTCGATTAGAATTAAAATGTGTATTTAAAAAAAAAAAAGAACGTTCACCCCTGTGACACAGTTTATTGCTCGATGAAACGAATCGAACGTGCAAGATAAGGGTTATTATTAATCGATCAAAGGGATCAAAATAGAAATCCACTTTTAATACAATGTACATTCATATTATGTTGTTTTTTAATGTAAAATACTAATATAGAAGAACATATTGCTTGCGTTATACCAAAGCTACAACTTTCGCAAATATATCCCACACCACAGCACACCATCACCATCACCATCACCATAACCACTACCAAGCAACCAGCTGAAATCTGATAGCACCATCTGTCGTACTCCACACACATTCTACGCACCGGTTTCTCGAAAGTTTCTTTCCACGGGAAAGAGAGAGAAAGAAAGAAAGAGAGAGAGAAAGAGAGACTTTCGATCCTCCTTCGGATTTAGCTGCTGCAGGTGCGCCAGAAGAAGTTACAACCGCTCGTAAACGTTCCCCACGTGCAAATCCTTTTCGTCGAGTGAATTTCAAAGAGAACCCATAAGCTTTCCTATGGTTTCTCCTCTCTCCCTCTCTTTCTACTCTTCATTCTTCCTTTCGTTCTTTCATCATTTGCATTTATAATCGATTCTTCGATATTAACATTTTATCTTTTTCTATCTCATAATTTTACGTAATATCTTGATACGAATTTTGCATTAATTGTGAATCGTTTAAATTGTGGCGAAAAAAAGCAGGTGATATTGGTTAGCTCTCTACGTAATCGAATCACTATTTGAAATCACGATTGCCAAACGAATTATTATGCGAATCGATTATTTTCGCATAAATTTTTTTTTTTTTTTATAGATAACCCCGTACGATTTTTCGCACGATTTATTTAACGCAGGTGTTGCGAATTAAATACACAAGAGAGAGAGAGAGTAGAAAGGTAATACAAGTGTGAGTGAGATTGGACACGTATTTAAATATCCCTCGTATCGTATGCGTTTTAAATCGAAAGAAATAAACGCTAATTTCTACGAGGTGGGATAATAAATTCTTACGAATCTTTCGAATAAAAGGAAAATTTAATTCAATAAATATCTACAAAAAAAAAAAAAAAAAAAAAAAATGAAAACTTTGTATCGTAGGACAATTGGTTGGAAGAAAGAAAATAGATAGAAATAATGAACACCAAGAAAAGAAAAGTTGAACAGAGCAGCCCGTTGTTTCAACAACACACGTTACTACTAATTATCGACATACGTTTAGTAGGATCGCAGTGATTCCGTTAAAACGACGTATAACCTAACGGTAACAGATATTTACCTAGAATGTTTTTTTTTTTCCTTTCTTTTTTTGCCATAGGTCGATGAAAAAGAGGATTCATTGTTCGTGAAAGAAAACCAGGAACAACAGAAACTTTGTTAGAATATCTTTCGTGCAAGAAATATCTAACTAATTTATAGAATAGAAATCAAATTATAAATGTAAAAAAAATAAGAATTTTGGAGTAATCAATCCGTGCTATGATTTAACGTTCTAAAAATAATTTTATTTTGCAATAAGAGCAACGTTATCGTATAATATACACGTGTGTGTGTTCTTTCGATCACATTTTTATTCGACGCGTCATTAAATATGGTAAATATTTATGTATGTACTTACGCACACGCAATCTAATAATAATAATCTTAACTTTATCGATAAGCCATAAAAGATTATTCTTCAATCGAGCAATTTATTTTCAGATTTGATTCAGTTTAACAAAATTTATATGTTTTTTTTATATTTATATAAATTAAATCGAATTTGAACAATTGAAACAGTTTTGATAAGAAATAGAAATTGTTTGGAATAGAGGAAAAAACATTGAATCTATGAGAAATGTGAGAAATCAAGGGAATATTTAATTCGTAAAGGTGGGAAGAACTACTCTCTCTCTCTCTCTCTCTCTCTCTCTCTACCTGTGTACAGTGTACAACTCCGTTATACTCGTTAATTGTCAGGGACGTTTCCTCGTTAGTATCAGCCGGTACTTGGATTATCGTTATGCATATGCATGCACGCGTACACAAGAGAAAAGGATGGAATGGGATGAGATGGATGCATTACTGGTTCTCACGACACAACCAGAACAAGATAGTAGAAGAAATAAGAAAAAGATGAAACTATCTTTGCATGACTCTGACACCAGTCAACACTGTTATAAAGCTTTTAATAGACGTTCGACGTCGCGACGTGTTGTGTGTTATACCCGTGTCGTCGTCCTGTACTATATACTGCATTTGTCGCTCAGTTCTCTGAATGTGCTTATTAAATCCATTCAAAGGGTTTTACAAAAAGAAATCTTTCTCTAGTCTCTTTTTTTCTCTTTGAAAAATACTTTCATAGAGAGACAACCTAACGTTACCACTACCACCACCACCAATACGCTTTTTTCTTTGATCTCTTTTTTTTTTGTTCCTCAATGATCATTATAAAACGTGTGTGTAGAAAGTAAGCTATTAGTCATCTTGAAAAAGTGAATTATGATTTAATCGAATATTTGATTTGCTACCTATACACACATATTGAATACATTATTTTTACAAACACAATTATGTATGCAAGAGGTATTACAAATTCGGTGTGTTTTATAATTAAATAAATGATGAAAATCATTTCGAATAAAATTTTGTTTAAAAATAGATTGCCTAAGATAAGATTAGAGAAAGAGAGAGAGAGAGAGAGAGTAACACACGTGTTACGTTTATAAAACGATTAATGACTATATTTCTCTGTCTTCTTCCCACGAGCTTTAAAAAGTTTCTTTCTTTTTAACTAAGAAGACATCTACTACTCTTGAGCTTCCTCGTACTTATGGCTACGGAAGGAGTTATTTTTTATCGTTCAACATATTGCAGAGAATAAGTAGAAGAGTTGAAGGGACTGGGCTTGAAGAACGCACCATGTGCGTACTTTGAAGAGGAACACGATGGAATAACATAAACATTTGTCGAAACCCTTCCTGATGCTTAATATAGAAACACCGGAGGTAGTAGGAGGACGTGATACAACATACACACAAAGAAAAATAGATTCAACAAGACTTTGTCGTCCTTTCTTTACTGAACACACACATATTTACTTTAATCACTGTTATTAAACCAAGTAAAAACATTCTAATCAAATTCTAATATTAACAAGGAAAAGATTAGATAGCACTTGATTAAATTTATAAACTCTTCTTCAATGTATTATTTATATGAATATATATATATATATATATTTGTTAAAAATATTATTAAAAAGTAGTAAGTATTTCGGTTGGAATATAGAAATGTTAGAAAAGTGAGGGGTGGTAACGAAATAGAAACACCCTGTTCTCCCCCTTCTAAGCATGAGTGCGCTCGATGGCCTGTATACGGAGAGGACGCGTGTCCCGCATGCGCGAGCAGATGCGGATTCAAGCGCACGTGCGCTCGCGCTTCGACGAAGTCGAGAAAGAAACATCGTCGCGTATGGGAAACGAAGCATACAAAAGAAAGAGAAAGAGAAAGAGAAAGAAAAAGAGAAAGAGAGCGAGAGCGGGGGATGAACACAAAACGTATAACGTACAACGTATAGAACGTTATAAGGGATTATTCCTGGCTACGTAGTGGCGCATGCACCCTTCAAGCTCGTGTAAACACCAAGCTGCTATAGCTGTTGAAAAAGGGAAATACGAGGAGTAAGAAGAAGCTTGGATGGATTAAAGGCTCGTGTAAACGAACGAACGAACGAACGAACGAACGAACGAACGAACGAACGAACGAATGAACGAACGTTACAACGAAAAAGGAAAACTTCTTATCCACGATGATGAGTATAGAGAGTAAGATTTAAGATAAAAAACAGATAAAAAAACAGATAAAACGGGGGAAAAAAGAAAAAAGAAAAAGAGAAATGTTTGGTAGAGTGCTTATGAGTTAGATGATTAAAATTTATAATACACTAAGTAATACAAAATCTCATTGAAATAATCCGTTGTTAAAAGTCTTGCTATATTTATATGTATAAGTTTTCATATGTTAATCCTTTGCACTTGTGCCAATATACATACATGCATACGTAATCTGTTTATAACAAGTATAATATCATATCATATGGAAAATTTCTAAACTTACAACAACATAGACTTTTTATTATTAAATAAAAATAATAATTATAAAACGATGTAACAACACTAGTTTGCCCGTATGGTCGTTGATACTTCGGTCAATTAAATTTCTTGTATTTTCACAAGAAAAAAGAATTCTATACAATTAATTAAGTCAAATAGATGAGGAGACATCTCTTAGAAAACTTTAGTGTCAAAGAAAAGAATGCCTATAGTGTCTAAGATTAATAGTCATTGGAATTAAGCAAAAGTAAAGAAAAGAAAAGAAAAGAAAAGGGTAGGGGAAAAAAATGATCATTAGATCTAGGAAATCATGGAGAATGATCTCAGGCACGTTATGACGTCAAAGAAGAGTAATCGTGCGTGCACGTCTTCTTACTAGTAGTAATAGTAGACTTACTAGTAAATGTAGAAGAAGAAGAAGAAGAAGAAAGGAAAGGTTCAAAGCGTTGGTAAACGTCGAGAGAAAGGCAGATGTGGGTAAGTTAACGACCCGTTATCGCGCGAGCGTTGAAGTTGCCTGCTGCTGCTGCCTCCTCCTCCTCCTCCTCCTCCTCCTCGCTAAAACTGGTTGCCTCAACACAACTCTGAGAGATCGCGGCCACCATACGAGAAACAAGAACAGAAGGAAAGAGAGATGAGAAGAAACGAGAAAAGATCAGATGAGAGGAGATGAGAGGAGAAGAGAGGAGAGGAGAAAACGATCAGTTCAGATGAGATGAGATGAGATGAGAAGAGGAGAGAGGTAAGATGAAGTAAAGTGAGGTGAAGTGAGGTGAGGTGAGGGTGAGGGTGAGGGAAAGAAAAGATGAGAGGAAAGAAACGTAGTGGGGAGAAAGGGCACCGCGCATTTTAAGAGAAGGGGGCGATGGGGGGAGAATCGCGAATCGTTGAGAGGAGAAGCCGATCGACCGAGTACGAGATACTCGGCACTCCTCTATCTTTCTCTCTCTCTCTCTCTCTCTCTCTTTCTCTCTCGCACGTTCTCCCGCAGGTGCAAGCAAAATCGAACGGCTGGCGCGGAGGCTGCGCGCTTACGCGTTTACCTGGACCACGGCTATGCACGAATTGATGATGCGTTTAAATTAGCTACTATAGCGATTTGAATTTTCACCTGCTCCTATGCGAAATGAAAATAAAACAAAAAGAAGAGTAAAAAAACAAGCAAAATCTACACCTATAATTAGTGTTTTTCGGAAGAATCCTTTTTCTATTTTTTTTTTCATTAAAAAAAGATTAATAAATTATACCTCGTGCGTGTAGGTATAACTAGTACAACAAGTTTTTAATCATACATTTGACATTATATAATTCGTTTATTAAGACGCAAATATAAATGAGGGTTATAAAAAGGTTAACGAGATAATATTTTATCGAAATTATAAATAATTTTGTATAGAAAGATTTCTGGACAATATATTTTGTTTTCTTGTCCTTTTCTAAGTATAATTTTTAATTTTTTTCTTGTCCACAAAAGTGGAAATAAAGATCAAGAAGTGTGCTGCTTATCTTTCCTCCTAACGTTAAAACAAGTTCGTTTTCGCGGAACCGCGATTATAGTACACGGTCTAGGGAAGTTTATAGAGGTAATCTAATCGTAACTTGTGTTGTATGTATGTATATAGATATATACATACATATAAACGTTGAACGTTCATCGACAAGATCGTAAAAAATAATAATTTTCCTGGAATTGGATACTTTTTCCTCGTAGCCATTTTTATTGTTCTTTAGACAATGGAAAGATTTCTCTAAAATAAAAAATATCTAAAAAGAACCTTGAAGAAAAATAACAATTATCTATATTCTTTATATCCATTGATCATATCCTAACTACTCATGACAAAATTCGATTAAATCTATTCGAAATTTAAGGAACCCTTCTTTTCTTCCTTAGAAAAATTCCAATTCTCCCACAAGGGGGAAAGGATAGGGGAAAGGATAGGGGGAAAGGATAGGGGAAAGGATAGGGGAAAGGAATCCTTTCGGTGGAATACATTGAATAAAAGTAATCTTAGTCAACGTTATTGTGCAAGCAAGCTAAATAAATTTAATCGAACGAAGAAAACTTTCTCTCTTTGCTTGGACAACAATTGTTTCCATAGAAGTCTTGACCACGTTTTTAAATGCACAGCAGGTAGAAGAGAAGACTGCTATGCAAAATCGGGACAAATAAGAAAGAAAAAAAAAAAAAAAGAAAGAAAGAGTCACACACGCATACATGGAAAGAAAAATAAAGGAGAAAGAATGAGAAACGGTAAGATAGGCACAACTAGGTAGGTTGGTTGGTAGGTAGATAGGTAGGTAGGTTGGTAGGTAGAAGCTAGGTAGGGTAGAGAAGGTAGGAAGGTAGTCAAGCAGAAGGTTAGCAAGCAGGCAGGCAGGCAGGCAGGCATGGACAGGCAAGCCTGCTGCTGCTGCTGCTGCTGCTGCTGGCCACATTATGAGAAGAGACCTCTCCTCCTCGTTCAACCAATCCAAACCTTCTTCTTCTTCTTTTTTCACTTTTTATTTTCTCCTACAATGGTACAGAATGAAAGCACAAAGAGGGTTTGCATATTTCAACTGATCTTTATCTAATCTTCTAAACTTCTACTGGCACAAATACTAAAGTATAAAGTAATTTATATGAATATGTATCTACTGCTGCTTGTAATTTGTTGTAAAAAAAAAAAAAAAAATAAATTATTTAAAACTTGAAATTATCCAAATTGTGACGAAGGAAACAAAAAAAAGAAATATATCTGAAGAATTTATTTGAAAGTATTCGAACGAATCTGGTTTCGGTCCATTCGTTGAGAGACTGAACGACGGTTGAGGTCGAAAGAACGCGGTGGTTGAACCATATACCATAAAAGGAAAAGAGGAAGAGAGAAATCAAGATGGCGTAACAGACTTGCACCCTAACGAGTGAATTTCGAAGGATACATTTTCGGCCACTGAGAAAACGTTCGAAATTAATCGTTCAAAGGTAAATCAATCCTTACGATTCGACTGAAATAATAATCACGAATTGAGAGAAGAAAAACTGGAGAAGAGAATAAGTTCAATAGTTTTCGAATGATTACAAATAAAAAACTAGAAAAAAACATGAGAACAGAAGAGAAGAGAAGAGAGAAAGAAGAAGAGAAGGGTAAGTTCCGGAGAGCTCGATGAAAAAGCTCGTGGTCCCGCGCGCAGTCCGCTATATCGATCGCTGCGCTACCCATTTTCAAAATGGCGCGGACGAGTTGCACCTACTTGCTCGTTGAAATCGCTCAACTTTCAAATTTCATAGTAAAAAAACTAATGCCTTTTTTTTATTATCATCATAATAAGATTATGTCTTAATGATCTAAGAACAAAGAAAACACGAGAACTAAACGCGATTGTGACGAAATTACTTTCGAGAGATTCTCAAGTTAAAAACTGTGTTCACAGTATTCAATTTTATCTATTCTTTTGACTCACCGTGTGGTAACGTTGGGGGGATCGTTCTTAAAAAGATTCCTCAAAGTGAAGGTCCTTAAGAATCTCCTTTTAGCAATATATTCTTCTAACTTTCCTTGTAATGGAACGTTAACACTGAATCAGCACGAACTTTCTCAAAAAGTTAATATTTTTTTTTAATATTTCCTCCTTTGTTTATCACTACGCGGGCGCGTGTGCGTGCGTGCGTGCGTGTTGGTATATATCGATGATCGGGCGTCGACTTATCGTTAGAAATTCGACGACGATGATATATCTATATATATTATCTTTCGCACAATATAATAATATTAATAATAATATATACCGTGTATATATTTCTCTCTATATATATACGTATATAACTGTAAAGCGTAGTAAATGTATCAATATACAAAGAAAGTTATAGAAAATCGTAGAAACACGATGCGTAGTCGTCGTATGGGAATACTTGGATTATGGGAGAGAGGACGAGAATGAAGAAAAATGAGGTTTCTTAGCGGGAGCGCGTTCGCGAACTTATCCACTTTGCTCGGTAACGCGCGACCGACTGCCGAGGTGAATTTGTGAGAAGACTGGCGCCGATTGGTGGGGATACGCCAAGAGAAGGGGTAGGAAGTGGCAGGGGAGGGGGTTTGGGCGCCCGGCGTCCGTAGGTCTGTTCGTCTAGCCGACACGGCGACGGTGCGCGCGTACGTCGTTGTTCACACATACACATTTACACACATTTACTACTCACTCACTTCTTGCACTCTCAACTGTCGCTTCGTGCAACCGTACTATCAACCTTTCTTCTCTTTTTCTTACTCGTACACCCTCCTCCTACTACCTGTTTATATTCCATTCCTTTTAATTCTTCCCAAAACTTTTGATCAAGTTTAATAATAATGGTTTTTTAATCATTCATTTTTATGTGTTCAATCTAATGAATGAACTTTGCACGTTTTTTTTTTTTTTTATTAGAAACTAATTAAAATGAATCTTAATGTTGTTTCACTTGTACCTCTTGAAAGAAAATGACTATAACATCGATGTGTTGGGTTCTCACTTAAAAATGAGAAAGTAAAAAAAAAGAAGCAAAAGATAAAGAGGGAGTTATTATGGGTGGGACCCTTAGTAAAGAAATTCGAAACACGCAAGGTGTTACCTAACTTTCGGTGCATTCCTTTCGTTCGCGGTCGCGGTCTCTCGGTTGTTCTCTCGCATTAGTCACTTTACTTCGGGTAAAGGCGAAAGGAGATTGTCTCTCTCGTCTTGGTTCGCAGCCTTCGATGGGATAACCTTCGATCATTTCCGCTGTGAAAAATGGGTGGCTACTTGAACATACCCAACCACAATAATAATATTTGAATATTTTCTGTTGTGTCTGTTGAAAATATTTCTAAATAATACACGCTATTATTTCTTTTTTTCGTAGAATAGAAAAGGCTATAGAACAGTATATAGATCGTATAATCATTTGCTTTCTCGATTCTAATCCATTTCTTCCATTCTGGTATTTCCATTTAGAATAAAATCAGTTCCAGGAACTGAATCGGTGTATAGACCGACGACGACCATAATCCATGCACTCTCGGTGTTATATATCGATAGATATCCAACAGGGAGTAATAGTATAAAGATTAGAGAGGAAGGGGGAGGAGGAGGAGGAGGAGGGAGGTGAAGAAGGAAGCATCGTATATATCGGAAAGAACTTTATCTTTCGATAGGAGAATTTTCTTGGTAGCCAACGCATCGTTTTTAAATTCTCTTCCTCCCAACATATCGATTCCATTGCGATGCTTGCAAAGAATATCGATGATATCGAGATATCGACTGTATTGTTTGAATACACACATCTCTTTGTGTATTGAATGCATACACGTATTATGTGTGGATGTATGTAGAAATACGTTGTTATATACGAATAAAAGAATTTCAAACGCCTAATCGATTTGGAATGCATCAATCTGATACCAATCTAGCTTGTTTGGAATCGTATTTGCCATTTTGTCATACGTACCGGAAATAGATCTATTTATTGATGACTCCAATCACGAGTAATGGTTTTAAATACGTTTTCTTTCGTTAAGGCATTAAATATTAATCATTCAGAAAAAGCACAAAATATATGAGAAAACAATAAAAGTATCTAATCTGTATCACTTATTATTCATCTAATTCAAAAGTAGAAACAATGATTAACCATTGTTTTCTATTAAAGGAAGAAAACTAAGTAAGAACGAGTAACTACTAACTAATAGAAAAGATAGCTAGTAATGTAATAGACAGGTCAGATTCTCTTATACGGCACGTTCATTACCGGAAACGGAAGCTCCACCTTAGTCATTGGATACGAAGTATGCCTATGGCATCCACCTTAGTATATAATATCAGGTAATCTACAATATATATAAAATATATAAAATAATACTAGACAAATATTATAATATGAAATAATGTTCTCTCTCGTTGAAATTAATTAGGTCATCATCCACAAAGGATGAACTTATTTGGATGCGTATACGCGTATGGGCGTGAAATATTTCTTTTGTACTATTTAATTAAATTCATTCATTGGAAAAAAATAATAATTATTATTATTATCATATAAAAAGAAAAAGTAGGTGAACGATGATTGGAACTTGAACGGTTAGAGAACACAGGAAGAAGATGTCGGCCATCCTTCTGTTCCGGTCTTTAAATTTTGGGTCGTGTACCACCACCCCTTCTTCTCTTTTCCTTAGAGAGAAACGAAAGCCCACGGAACTTCAAAGCAGTAATAAAGTCCAATATCGTATTATTCGTTTGCCGGTTCCGGTCAGGCTTATAAAATGTACGACGACCACGATGAATTATATGATTTAAGAGAGAGATAGATAGATTGATAGATGGTTAGATGGAAAAGGACCACGAACTTCAACGATGACGACGACGACGACAACTACGACGATGACAACCAAGAGAGCCGCCATTTTAATACGTTTAAACTTGCTACTTCCGAATAAAAGTTCATCAGTCGCAAAACACAAATACAACATAACGAAACCCTCTCTTTTCTCTTTCTCTTTCTCTCTCTCTCTCTCTCGCGCGCGCATGCATCCGTCGGAACTGTGGACGGCTGGCGCCCGAAATTATTTTCGTTTACGATAGTAAGAGAGAGAAAGATAAAGGATGTGTTATTTTGTTGTCTCTTTCTATCAAACGTATGGCAGTAGTAGTAACGCTTTTCGAATATTCGCACACATTCACGCTCATTGCACTTTCGATGCACAGACTATGTGTGGCGGATGCACATCCTGTAAATTTGTTAACTCGTTAATTTGTCGTTTCTTTTTTTGTTAATATATTTAATATCCCAAAATAATATTTATGAAATTTAATGGTACGATTTAGATTGGATATTTTGATAGTAGAAAAGAATAAAAAAATTAAAGGAAAAGAATTTAGAAATATATTTGATATACTATTTACGATTAAGATACGGGGATGATCTTTGTATTTTTTTATGGTGAGAAAAAAAAAAAGAAGAAAAGTTCTGAGAAACTAAACGAACGATCTTATCTTGAAAATGTTCTATCGCAAACAAGAAGATTATTATTTGAAATCGATATTCTTCAAAGTTCGTCTCTTTTTCTTCACCACTTGAGATACCTTTCTTTCAAACTATAGAAGATTTACGACTTTCAATAAACGAAAGAAATAATAATTCCACTATATACACAATTTGACGAGATACCAAACACATCTAAAAAGAAAAGAATA
Source organism: Polistes dominula (assembly GCF_049000335.1). Taxonomy (NCBI): domain Eukaryota; kingdom Metazoa; phylum Arthropoda; class Insecta; order Hymenoptera; family Vespidae; genus Polistes; species Polistes dominula. Next base: position 249,475 of record NW_028301040.1, read on the forward strand.
AATAAAATGACTGTTCTCTTTAGATAACAAAAAAATTAACTCTAGTTAATTACTTTTTTACGCAGAGACATTTTCAATATTGCGATTGTATGATAATTAAATCACTAAGGTATAAGTTAATATTAATTAATTCTCTCTCTTCCCCCGCTTTTCTTCCCAGGTCAACAAACTCAATTTGTGTTAATTAATTTCTTCGCGCAAATATGTACCAAAAAAAAAAAAAAGAAAAAAAAGAAATAAAGATAAAGAAAAAAAAGATGACTATAATTTTGCAAATAGCAAAAGAAGCGTAGGTAGTATTGTTATTAGCGGGAGATTCATTCGAAAGTGCAAGGATAAACGATTAGTCTTGTGCAAGGAACATCTTTTAAACGAAATTCTTTGAGTTTCTCTTTCATGCGAGGCACGTGCGTGAGTCGCGTAGGAACGTGAGAAACCAAGAAGAAGAGGACGAAGAAGAGGACGAAGAAGTAGAAAAAGAAGAAGAAAAAGAAGAAGAAGAAGAAGAAAGATCAAACGTAGAATCGAACAGTGATTCGAAGATCTTCGATCATTCTTTCTTTATTTGGTTCTATCGCACGTGGATTTTCAATCAATGTTATTGAACTTACAATTAGAAACGATAATAATCAAAAATATTATTCCTAATATGTAATAAATGGATATTGATTATTTAAAAAGTGTCACTAACTAGGATCAATGGATCTCAAATTTATCGAAAAAGATTTGTCGGATTGATAGATCGATCATTTCGTTCTTGTTGAACTTACAATACCTTATTTGTGTACTCGTAGAATATTATTAATAAATAAATGAATAAATTACGGCTGGTTTAGCTACAAATTCACTGTACGTACATAAAACAAGACGTATGTGGTGAATGAAGTATATATAATAAAAATCGTATGAAGGAAGTAATAAATTGTGCTTTCTCTTTCTCTCTCTTTCTTTTTGCAACACCTGAATGATAATTATGCATAATTTAAATGTCATTAATATAATAAAAGTTAGATAAATAAATCATCGAACGTACTTATCAAAGAAAATTACTGTACAATAAAATATATTAAACACATGAGGAAATAATAAATTGTGTTCTCCTTTGAGAACGCGAATAATAATAGTAAATAAATATAATTTATAATGATTATTAAATAAAAAAGACAAAATAATAATTGAACAGTAATCCGTTGTTAAGAACACCATTGAAAAGCATGAGAATAAAATTGTGGTAGAATTGAAAAGTGTTATATAGTTGTCTTCTAGTGATGAAGACAAAAAATAAAAGCAAAAAAAGGGATAGCCATAAAAATTCATTCACAAGAAGGAAGTTTTCCTCGTGCTAGACGAAAGAACGTGATCATCAAAGTCCCTAGTGTCTCGACAGGGATGTCCCCATGAAAAACGATGAGTTTGTAAGTCGACTCACGTACTTTTATTTGCTTCGTTCGTCGCGAGTGACGAAGATGGTTGCTAAAGAGGAGGAGAAGAAGAAGAAGAAGAAGAAGAAGAAGGGGAATAAGGGAACACCATGGGGGAAATGAATGGTAGGGAGGAAATCGATGAAAGACATTACTTTCGGATCGAACTAGATACGTTCGTGGAAAATACTACTACGTGCCGTTACACGTCTAACGTATTGCTAGATGATATCTGTTTGGAAGATAAAAATAAAACAAAAATGTATAATGGTAGAGTGTGTCTGTCTATTTGAGCAATTAGATATTAAAACGATTTGGTTTCGATTGTCAAATGGTAACTCCTTCTCCAATTTCGAATAGGTCTTGGTTCTAAATGATGCTTTGAAATCGGCATGATTCACTTGGTCGGAGTTACAAGTGACATTGAATGCCTCGAGAAATTACGTTTTGTCAGCTCGTTTAACCTACTCTGCATCATCATCGTCGTCGTAGTCGTAGTCGTCGTAGTCGTAGTCGTCGTCGTCGTAGTCGTTAGTACAAGATTACATGAGCACACGATTAATGGTAGCTTAAAGCTTACGTGCCAGTCGGAACAATAGAAAAGGATACGTAGTCCGATTTGTATTTCGATGCGAGTCGTCTTCTTCTTCTTCTTCTTCTTTTTCTTCTCTTTTACCATCAACTATTACAAACGTGTACATCGCAACGGTATGATAAAAGCGGAAGTGACGATTATCGCTTTTACCTAACAGGAAAACAGACACACTTTTCTTTTACCGTTCTTTGAATATCAATCACTCGCTATGCAATAATACTTATGGTGTTAATGAACCTATCTTTAACTATTCTATTATAATCGAAATGGACAAAAATATGTATATATGCAATATCAAGGATAATTATTGAAGGTTAATAATGAATGAGAAACGTGCGAAAAATATATGTTCGCTGAAGCACGAAGTAGGCTTTTAAACGGTCGTTTCCTCGACTCATGTTCGAACGATACCCCCCTTCTGTTGCTCCACGAATCGTGACTATCTTATGATCATCTCTTAATCGCCACGTCATAATCGAGAGCTTCATAGTAATTATCCTCTCCACCTTCTTCGTGTATATCATATACAACTTTACTTGTCTGAAGATAGTGAACAAAAATATAAATAAAATAAGAAAAGAAGGAGAAAGTTTCTTCTTCTTCCTGATGTCAATTTACTATGAGATAGTTCAATTCATCCTACTCTATTTTTCTCTCCAGTTCTCGTGGTAATAATAAAAAAAAGGGAGATACTTGTGAAGACTCGTCGAAGGGTTTACTTTCTTTATCCTTCGGGACCTTTCAGAAAGCAATAAACGAGTCAACCACACAAAAACGATCCAAGAATAAGCGCTCCCCTTTTCTTCCATTTATTATTTTTTTTTTTTAATATATATTTATATACACATATAAGTATTTATAAGTTTATTAAAAAAAAAAAAAAAAGAAAGAAAGAAAGAATATCGTGGAAGATTTGTAAGACAATAATTTGGCCATAATTTCATTGAAAGCAGGCCCCATGATTCGTGGTTGAATTGCAACGTTGTGTCCGAACGTGTTACCGACGGTTACCGCTTTCGTATTGATTTCACGTCGGATGATTCATGGGGTTCTCTATATTCCTATCTCTCTCGGTCTTTCACCACCCTTCTTGGCCACCCCCACAATATTCTAAGCGTGCGCGACCAACCCCCATGTCTCGAAGCTTATCCCTGTGTGGCATGAGGAAAAGGGACATTGCTAGAAGGGAGATGACGACGACGACTACGACGACTACGACGACGACTACGACGATGTTCTGTTCGAGATAGAGAAATAGCAAGGACGCAAAAAAAAAAAAAGTAAAAAAAAATAAAGGGGATCGTACACCATCCATATAATCATAATCGACTATGCTTGTGTGTGACTCATTAAAGTATTCGTGTTATATAACAATTTCCATTAAATTATAATTACATTTTTCTTTCTTTCTTTCTTGTCCATGCAAATAATTTTTATCGATTTTTTTTGTCTTCCCTTTAAAGTCAAATTAAATGTAACCAAACGAAAAATAAATATTCGAAAGGAGGAACAAAATAATTGTTCGAGCTGATGATAAAAAGATTGAAAAAGGGGGGGGGGAAATATTTGAAATGGTGTAAGATTAATCTTAGCCAAGATATACATTTCTTCTGAATCCCATGGAAATAAAAGAACCTCTTATGGGCAATAAAGAGGAAGAATAGATAGAGAAAGATTCTTTCTTGCGAATAAGACGGGAAATCTATTTTTACAATCCCGCGTGAGGTTGAAAAGTCGTTAACTCGCACGTTAACCCCTCCGATTCTTTCTTTCTTTCTTTCCCTCTTTCCCTCTTTTCCTCTTTCCTTTCTCGACTTTTCTCCGAGTATATCAGAAATAGCGAATAAAGGTATGATGGTGGTGGATGTTAGTTTCACAGTGTTTTCATGAATTTTTAACTTTAATCTGAAATTTTCATTCAAACGAAAAATAAAAACATAACACAACACACGACCATGTTCTGATAAGAAACATTTTATTAACACGAGCGTAGAATATTCTTTTTTATTAGAAAAAAATTCGAAAGAAAATGAATTTTCAATGAAGGACAATTTATTTGGAATATAAAATAAGAATGATTATCGAGTATATATAGTTAGCGTTTATTGTGCGTTAAACTTGAATTACCTTTATCAAAGGAGAAAGGACGAACACTTAGGTTTGGTTTTTGTTGTATTTTTGTGTGTGTGTGTGCAATTTCATCCCTTCCATTTTAAAGAGAGATATCTTTCGGTTTCTCCTACGCAAATACAAAAGGTATAAATAACGCCATTCGAGTAACTGAAAAACATACAACATATACTCTCCTTCTCCTTCTCCATCTCTTTTCTCTTTTCTCTCATTGGTGTCCTTGCCCGTATATTTTCTACTACGCAGAGGGAGCAATTGTGTGTTAGTGTGCATGCGCAAATCTACCAAGATAGGTCCCCTTTTACGCAAAGTTGATTGTCCGGCCTTGAATGTACAACACCAGATGTGCCCATCACCGGCATAGTAAGTCTCTCTTTTCTATTCAAGTCTTTCTACCTGTTTGCTTACTTATTTTCTATAACATCTTTCTTCATTTTTAGTTATGAAAGTATAAACAGATTTTTTTTGTTATCTTCTTTTTTTTATTTTCTTCAAAGTAACGTGTGATTTCTTTTTTCTTTTGGTAATTATATAAAACGATTCATTAGCGTTTTATTAATAACTAGGGGTGCTCCGCCACGCGTTGCTGTGGCTCACAATCAGTCTGATACGCACGCATAATAATTAATTCGCAATAAACAAATATTGCGATTATAAATTGAGACATAAACTATCGTATCTTTCAAGTTGGATGAAACTGCACAAAGTGTGCAAAATTTGATTAAAATCGGTTCAGTAGTTTACGAGTCCATTGCGGACAAACAACGTGACACGTAATTTATATATATTAAGAAGAAGAAGAAGAAGAAGATATATTGTAAATAATTTCTTATTCAAATTGATCCCTCCCAAGCATGTAAACATTTTTTTACTCGAGTTTTCTCTGGTATACTTAGAAAATAATAAAAGTTTGAATTTAGTAAGGAAGATTATACACTGAAATGTGTATCCTATCCTCCACCTTATACAGCAAAGTTTTTCTTTAAAAAATCGCCTAGAGGAAAAACATTTTTTTTTTTTTTTTTAGAAAAATATCCTCTTCTACTTCTTCTTCTTTCCAATGACTTTTCTGTTAGTAACGAGCTTTAATTTTCTATCCTTAAAAACTTAAGAAGAAAATATAATAGTGATAAGAAGAGAGGGACAACGTTTATATAGGAAAATTTATCGTAAAGATTCCACACATCCTGCCGACAGGATTTACGGCACGAACAGATATAATTTATCGAGTTATTCGAAGACGAGTATTCTTGGTAGTTAACGAGATCATAAGAATTTATGTTCCTTTAAAACATCCCTCGCGCCTACCTACCTCCCCTTACATGCATGATGATATTTCCCCGATTATTATTCCCCTGATATTGAAAAGTTTTCATACATTTGAACTATCAATAACCCCCCTTCAATTACCTCAATTATTACAATATTTATAACATAATGAATATTATAGACTAATTATGGTACTTGTACTTAACAAACGTTAACTCTACTCTCTCTCTCTCTCTCTCTTTTTGCATTTATAATAATTCGTTAGACCAAAAAATATAACTAGAGTAAAAAAAGTAAATATGTAAAAGGAATTGAAATAAATGTCGAATAAAATAGAAGAATTTGTTCAATACATTATACATAACTGGATTGAAATTAATTGAACATAATTACCGAAGGAAATAAATGTAATTAAGTATACAAATATAATAATAAAAGAATTGAGGAAAGTAGAAAACTCGACTACGCAAGTTTGACTTTGTTCCTCTTGGGAAGTGAAGCTTCGTAATTAATTTCATTAAGAAGTCTTGTTGATTTAGGTTGTATTATAAAATTAGTACCCACCGAGCACTCTATTTTACCTCTTCTCTCTCTCTCTCTCTCGAATTTATCGATTTCAAACGTTTACTTTTGAAAAACGTTCTTTCTGAGCTTCTAAAAGAGCAAATAGAAAGCAAGTGCTACGATTTATTTCAACGATAAACGTTTTTTTAACTTTTTAAATTGAAATTAATATTAAACCTTCAATACATTTCATAGATATCAAATGATAAGAAAATATCATAAATGTTGTAAATTCGAATAATAAAGATAAATGAAAATAATAATTAAAAAAAAAAAAAAAAGGCGATTTAACGGATCGATAAATGAAATCCTTCGTTTCGTTTGATATCCCCAAGTTCCGTCTATCTTTGGCTTCGGTATAACATTACGGAAAGTTGGACAGCGTGACGATGTGAAAAAGCAAACAAAGCCACAAACCAACCACCACGTGCTGGATGGAGTGAGTGTTCTCGAACCTTCCTCCTCTTCCTTCACCTTTCGATTATTACCTAACGTGTTTAATTTAACAATGTAAATCGTTTCCGTTTCCACTCATCTTTTACCAATACCTCTATACCTATATTTATTATATATGTATATATAATATATCATTAGTATAATGTAAAACTCCACACCCTGTATTTATTACACTTACGTTAAAAATAACTTTGGGTTATTTGGTTAAGTAATAATCCAAATTCCAAATACATAATAAACAATAGAAGTATATATATGTATATGTATGCATGTGTCGCGTGTATGTGTAACATAAAGATCATGAAATACATAATAACTGTCTTCTTGGTAGCAAAGTTATGGTACGATTACGTGGCAAAAGATAATTTCGATATTTTACGAGCTCATTCCGTGTGATTACGTGACACACGTTTCTACGAATAAGTAATACATACATACGTACATATATATATTTTAAAAAATGAATTGCAAGACAGATTCATTTCTTATTCTTCAATAGTTAGTTGTAGTTACTTCATTGTAGATTTAAATGTGAGATGATATTAAAAAAGAAATGATTTTAGATACAACGTTTTGATAGTATAAGACAAATAATGTTATTTGTTTGTAGATAATTCAAAATAATTTGATTCAGGGAGTACACGGTAATTTGTATCTTCTATTTCATCAGATGGGATTATGATTAGGCCGAACGAAAGAAAAACCTGTTCAGGGGTTGGGAAGATTGGTAAAATTGAACTGAAATGAGATACGTGGTCCTACTCGATCATTTCACGTTGGGTAATAGTATTAAATTAAAGTAAATTATACTTAATCCTTCGAGTACACTATCATTAATGATTATATTATTATTATTATTAATCAAATTATTACGAATAAAAAATAAAACGAAATTAATTTATCTTTTAATATAATAATTATTGAAAGAAAAAAAATAGAATGAAGAAAAAATATAATAAGGATTGAATTAAATGTTATGTGAAATAATTAGTTAGGAAGATTAGAAAAATAATAGTTTGAAAGATTAAGGAGATGGACCGAATCAATTCTCACTTAAAGTACAATGGCTTTAAGAGTAAGAAGACAGCTTAACGTAGGAATTAAAGCAGATCCTCCAAGCTTTTCTCTCTATCTTTTCACGAACAAGACACTAAACGTTGTATCCACGTTAATTCGATATTTCCTGCTAAGATCTCACTGATGTGAGATCATCTCCCTCGTACATTTCCTTTTCCTTCTTCTTCTTCTTCTTCTTCTTCTTTTTTTTCCTTTTTATATTTTTATTTTTTTACATTTAATTCAATTCTTCTAATAACACTCGTTTCAAGTGAACAATTTATTACTTTTCTAATTTTAAGAAATTACAAGATTTTTGTTGAAAGGATATATTAGTCGAATTAACCATAGCAACTAACAAACTAACTAACTATAGAAAGACTCTAAGTAATATATATATATATGTATAGAGAGAGAGAGAGAGAGAGAGAGAGAGAGTTTCTATATATGCCTGCAGGTATAAACCAAACGATATAGCAAAGATTCCAGGATAACCGGTTTCAACGACGTACATTTGTCGAAACGCCTTAATTACCAGGACCTCTTCTCGTCTTTTCGTATCTCTCATTTTTTTTTTAAATTTTTTTTTTTTGTTGCTTTCTATCTTTGCGTGTCTTACACTTCTTTAAAACTTCTCCTCGGATATAACGTGGCGCAACCCGTTGCTAAGAGTTAACTCGTCATTTTCTCAGTGATTCTCATAATAGATTTTATTTCTTTTTTTTCAAACCCACCCAACACACTGCTGCTTCTATCTCTACACGTGCAAATATTCTCACGGTTTTTTTTTTTTTTTTTTTTTTTTTAAACAACAACATTTTTGATTTGAAATTGATCGATCGAGAGAGATGGAATAAGAAATAAAAAGAGGAGGAAAAAATGTAAGAATTTTCTTTTGACGATATATAAACACAACTAGAAATTCGTTATGTATGAGCATGTACTCGCTCGTTTACCGTTTGCTCTACTGATTCTATCTAAAATTCATTAGCTCCATGGCGCATTGCGTTTCATCTCCTAAATGCAATTGGGAAAAGAGAGAGAGAGAGAGAGAGAGAGAGAGAGAGAGAGAATCAACGAAAACGTCGATACTACTACTCGTTTCAAAGTAATTGCAAATCCTATTTGGTTGTTCGAATTTTCAAAACGATCATTCAACTGTATATTTTGCTACGCTTCGAAAAATAAAAAAATAAAAAAATAAAAATTCATTCGAAAATCCAAGAGAATTTGCAAAATTATTTCACGTATTAAACGTTATTTGTATTTCTATTATTATTCTATCTAATTCAATCGCGAATATAAAATGTTCTCTTAAAAAAACAAAACATTCGAAACTTATAACTGAATAATATAAGGATTAAGTTGATAAGAAATTCCATGATAAAAAAAAAAAAAAGGGGGAAAAGAGATTTTGAAGAGATCGTAAATGTTTGAGAACATCCACCGTAAGTTGAACAAGATTAGAAGAGGGAAAGAATGATAGGTAAAATAAGACGAAGACGAAGAAGAAGAAGAAGAAGATAAAGAAAGAAAGGAAGGAAAGGGATCGATCGATCCCGTTCGATCGTCTAGACATAGGAATGAGTGTTTGTGATCGACTAGATCTTGTCGTTACACCTTCCCAACTGTTCAGATAATATACTTTGCTTTTCACCAACGACTACGATCAAGGAAACAACTACATGTATTAAGTACTTGTCTATTATATATCTACACACATCCCCACCATGTGTATAAGTACGAATGTATTCTATGTATGTGTTAAAGTATCTGTGGTGCGCAGATACATGTATGTAAGTAAATGGAATGTATCCTATATATGTGTAAAAGTATTTATGGTATGTACGCATATATATATACATGAGTATTTGTTGTATATGTCATGTATATATGGGTATGTACTAAACGAATGTGTAAATGTATTTATGGTGAATATATCTATGGTATGTGTATTCTTAAGTGTATTTACGTAAGTATTAGTGTGAATGTATGCGTGTGGCAAGTATGTGGAAGAGAAGGTTCAGCAATTCTCGTAAATCGTCTATATCTCTGTCACTCTTTTTAAGTGTGTTTAGCTTGTATATAGAAAGTAGTGTGTGTGGTATATATCTCTCTGGTTGTTCGCACACGATCGATTCTGTGGTTCATGTTAGAAAACGGTTCCGCCCTCTTCTCGACATCTACCCCACCTTATTCTTTACCTCTTTCTTTCTTTCTTCCTTTCTTTCTTTCTTCCTTTCTTTTTTTTTCCCCATTTCTGTAGCCTCCTTCAACTCGTCCCTGATTGCAAGTTTATATCTATGTCTACTATGTTTTCTATGTCTATCTCGTTTTATCTCGTTTTCTATCTTACTGTCTGTCTCATTCCCTTTCTCTCTATTCACGCTTACTACTACTCTAACTGAGAAAAGAGGATAGATTATTAACTGTGTGAGTCAGCTTAATACCAAGCAAGCACCAGCACACGTTGTGTATTATGGAATCGGTCGATGGTTGTTCAACAGCGAAAGGAAAATTCTATTCGTTCTATTTCATTTATATTTAATCAAGTAAATATAAATTATTATTCAAAGTAAATAATTTTGAAGATACAAATTGAATAATATTATATTATATTCGTTTCTTTTTCTTTTTTTGGAATGTTCGATTTTCTGAACAACCTCTAAAGACGTAGAAAAAAAAGGAAGAAAAATGATCCAACAGTTGGAATGGACTCTCTCTCTCTCAACCGATTCTGTAACAAATTCTTCCTCTCGGTGTTCTCTTTCTTTCTTTCTTTCTTTCTTTCTTTCATTTCATCCTTCTTCTTTCTAACGGACGTATCTTAACGACGTAGGTCATGGAGGCCAAAGAAACAGTCTATTATTCCGTATCTCCATGAAGGAATTACTTGGGGTACAAGGAAAAACACGACTAACATACATCTCTTGTTCAACGTCGACACAGACAGACGCGAATACAACATTCGATTATTTCTAAAAATGATTTTTCTTATACTTAGTCAACGCTAATTGTAAATAAAATAACATATATTGTTAATTATACAATTGGTTACAAAAAAATCTCATTTCTATATGTTTTATTATTTTTGAAGAGGTCAAAGCTTGACCACCCAACTTTAGGACACTAAAGATATACACTAAAAGATATCTTTTGGTTATCCTTTCTAGTACTTTTGTTTAGGTTAAGATAAGTATTTTTTTTTTTTTTCAATTTTTTTTTTACCTAAAGAGAAAGAAAAAAACGGTTAATACGTGTTCGAACATTCAAACACGAATTTCGAGTAAATTTCTCAGAAAGAGGGATTTTTAACGTGCGATAGTTGAAGATAAGAAAAGGATTAAAAGCTCAGAGATTATGAAACTGTCAAATGTTTATCTGAAATAATATATTCACGGTTTACAAACGAAAAAATCTCGAATATTCTTTTCGATCTGATACGATCCAAGATAAAAGTTTATGTTCTGTTAACGATTACAAATGCAATGTTTGATAAATGATAAAAAAAATAAAAAAAAAAGAGAAATTATATCTAAGAGTGTTCCGTGATCGAAGAAGAAATCAATTTTCTTAGCTGTAAAAGGAAAGAAAAGACAAGAAAAGAATGAGGGGAATTATCGAGAATTAGAAATTTCCCCCAAAATTGAATTCTCTTAGGATTTGATCGCAGACGAGAGATGTGAATTTAATAAATCGATCTATCGAAAGTTTAATTTCTTTCCCTTTTCCTTGCCCTTACCCTTTCCCTTTCCCTTTCCCTTTCCTCCTCCTAACTCTTATTCTCATAAGAATAAAATGAGGAAAAGGGAAACAGCATAGTCGACCGATGGATGTGCTCTTCTTCCAGAAGCCATAATTTCTCTTTAGACAAGGAAGCAAAGATGAAAAGATATGAACGCGCAGGTCTAAGGTTAACGATCGTTAAAAGGCAGAGTGGATCTGAGTGGTATTCTGGACCAGTCCTGAAATACCGTAATCGACGAGAAAAAAAATCACTGTTTTTAACTCCTATCTCTACTTCTACCGAATTTTTCTCACAGTTATTACCAGAAAGATGAAGAAGACAAGAAAAAAGAAAAGAAAAGAAAAGAAATGTATGAAAGAAAGAAAGGAAAGAAAGAAAAGACACAAATCTCGTGATATTAAGTTAAATTAAAGCGTAGTAGGTAAGAATGCAATTTGATTCGAGGACTGACGATTAAGGAAAAACAAAAAAAAAAAAAATTAATTGGAGAAAGACAGATAGAAAAAGTTGGAAGTGAAAAAGTGAAGAATAGAAACATTAAAAACCAATAGAAAACTTTCACGAAGGTGAACCAAACGAACATTAGGCGTGTCTCCTTTTCTGAACAAGCACCACCACTAGAACCACCACCACCAGCAGCACCACCACCAGCACCATTACCACCACCTCCCATAATCAACCGAGCATGTCGAAACCGGAACGCGTAGATATATATCAAACTCGATTCCCATTTAGTTTCCATAGCGTTTGAGAGAGGAGAGCCTACCGTCGTCGTCGTCGTCGCCACGATCGAATGTAGCAGCCGTGAAATGGAAATCTAGATTGTGGTTGGTTGCATAAAGGAGAGAGAGAGAGAGAGACTTTATCTTTTTCTCCTCCCCCCACCCGGTAGAGTTAATCTTGATCAATTGTTTTTCTATCTTTCGCGAAAACTATGTTGCACAAAGTGAATATTATTGCATTATCTTTCATCTCGATATCTATTATCTTTTTTCTCTATATATATATATAAATTCTATTTTCAAGAAAACAATTATAATAAAAACTTGGAATCGAAATAGGGAAGGGTTAGGGCTAGGAGTAGAAAATCGTGGGTGTTAAAGAATAGCCCTGGTTCTTTGTAGACCGATGTCGTGCTTCACGTATCTGTAACGCACGAAGCATTAAAAGCTGCTTCACGTAACCTTAACCTTAACCTCGAGCGTGGACAGGAGAGAGAGAGAGAGAGAGAGAGTCAAACTATTTTAAGATCGACCGATGAAACATCAAAGACAATTCCCCTCCTAAATATTTCTTTTTTCTTTTAATTATAATTAGTACAATGGACAGTAGATTGTAAAGAAATATTTTTAATAACGATACGTATTCGAATCAATCACAAGCAACCAAATAATAAGGAAAATATCATTTTTAGTCTCTCTCTCTCTCTAACAATGTGAAAAGTAAACGCGTAGGTTGTTGTTAAGGGCCTTGAGGACTACGGCAGACTGGAGACTAGGAACGAAGGGCTGACAGATAAGGATAGAAATATACTTCCGCTTGTTAGGGGATTATCTATCAATATCCTATCTCTGTAAGATTGAAAAGAAGGAGAGGGGGGGGCAGCAGGCAGGGTGGCAAGAATTCGAATGGGAAAATTGCTTTTAGTCCATCGTCGTCATCGTCATCCTCTTATTCCTTCATCGTATTTTCCTATACTGCCCTATCCTTCTTGGTTATACTTATTTTCTCGTAGGTTTAACCTTAACCTTGAACAACAATTCCCCTGAAGCTCCCTCTCTCTAGAAAACTATTTTGGGGTTCTACCCTAAAATACGAGGAATGAACGACAATGGTGTCAAATGAAACCTAAAGCCCCTATCCACCCCTCCCCTCCCCTCCCCTCCCCTTCTCTTCTCTTCTCCCACACCCCTCACCTCACATGTTGCAATATGTTGTGTTCCTGTACGCATCGTCGATTTCGGCAACAATTTCGATTCGATCGATGCGAAGAAAAGAAAAATCGTTGATCAAATTTTTCATCAGAATTTGAAATGAAAAGAAAAAAAAAAGAAAAATAAAATGAGTTAATTTAAAGTATGCATACAAATTACATAGGAACGAATATGACGCCATAATCACGTTGTTCATTGTGAACAGCTCGTCGTTGTCGTGTCTCGGCTCGGTTCGGTTCATTTCGTCGTATAATAAACTTTTTTAAACAACTTGCTCTCCGGCCAATTTATTCATTCGCGAGAAAGATCGAGGAAAAAAAAAATATACAAGGAAAAATAAAAATCAAAAGAACGTAACGACTCGACGTTGGCGAACGTCGTCTTTGTCGTCGTCGTCGTCGTCCTACGATCGAGCAAGGAAATATTATCTTTGTTCTTTCTTGGATTAGCGTAGGTTGCAGCACAGCAATCATTTTTACGTGCGTTAGGCGAATGACTCGTGTAAATGATTAATAAGATATCGCATGACATGAAGACGATACTTCATGTTGTTCTAATTTGTAATTAATTAGATTACAATTTGTTTCTTTATTATTAGTTTTACAGTTTCGTATGTAAAAAGATACATAAGGAAGGGAAGAAAGGAAAAGAAGACAAGGAAAAAATAATAAGGGAAGGACAGTTCTTTTTTTTTTTTTTTTTTAGTCGGTAGCTTCTTTAAACGAGAAATACCCTATCGTTATCTCCAAATAAATATTTGCCAACCCAAATGGAACGTAATAAAGTATTTGGATAAAAGCCTCCCTTTGGTCAACTGAGAGTGTATTACTATCGTCTTAAATGTGTCCCTTCTTTTCAACGGGCTACTAGATACAATGTATTCTAAGATTTATCTAAGTTTTACGGTTCAGGAAATTCCCCTCTCTCTCTCTCTCTATATATATATATATTTTATCGATGATATATTATTCCTTTAAAAAAAAAAAAAAAAAAAAAAAAAAAAAATACTCAAATATACTATGCCCCTATATCAGGGATGATAAAGTATATTTTTTCTTTGCCAGTGTTATAGGATAAATAAAAAATGTTGTTATATTTAAATGATTCATATCACATCTGGGTGGTGTGTTAGTTAAAAATAATTCAATGAAAAATTATTCTCCTAATAATAATAAAAATTGTATAAAATAAAAAAAGGAATATAAAATAACGAAGCACATGAAGGGGAGTATCTATCGATTATATCACAATTTAAGTGAAATAACCTTATGGTCGAGGGTTGAAGAACCCTTAGATAATAATCAGATATATGTTGACATTAAAAAGAAATCGGTCAGATGTTTTCAATTGTCCCTTTTTTTTTTTCTTCCGTTAGTTAATTTCCAACGTCTGACGTATATGTGTAACATGGAACGATATACTATCATAGTATTCGTTGTTTTTTCTTTTTTTCGATTGGAATAGAATAATACAGTAACACACACACACACACACACACACATGCGTGTCAAAGCCAATGCATCAGGGAAAACAAATAAGGGTCTCTGTGAAAATGTGCTTGCAGCCATTGCTTTTCCAAACGTATCGATTGTTACGACCCTTTTGCGATAAACCTAAACCGAATTATAGTAGCCATTTATTTTTTCCGTGCTTTATCATTACGTCTCTTGTTTTTTTTTTTTTTTTTTCATTTATTTAGTTTCGAAGATTAGATCTTTCCGATTAAAATCATCGAGGATCACTCTCACATTTCAACTGGTGTGTTTTTTATACTCGTAACATATATCCCTACAGAGATATAGATATTTCTAATGTGAAAACGTATAAAGATTTTCAAATTATACCTTGTACATATTAAAAAAAAACCAAATAACATAAAGTCAGAAATAATTTAATCAGTTAATAAACGTCTTATCTCTCTCTCTCTCTGTCTCTCTCTTTCATCACCATTTGCATTGGAACTTTGAAAGGATGATGATAAATACTTATCGAATTGGAAATAGGGAACGTTTTATCACTGAATAATTCAATCGGTTTGGTTGTTTTTTCTTATGCAACGAAGGAGGACGAACGAGATGGAGGTTTGAGGGGGGTTGAAGAGGTTAAGGGGTGGGTGTATGTGTGGTACTTTTAGAAAAGACAAACGATGAAACAAAAGTACTTCTCGTCCGGTCGTCGCACTTTTTCTCTCTTTCTTTAACTCTTTTCTTTTTCTTCTTCTTCTTATTCTTCTTCTTCGTCTTCAACGAAAGATATTATTGGAAAACTTCCATCGGTATCTCCCATTGTCCCGCGAGACACGTCATGGGGGATGCCTCGCATAACATCGACCCCGTTTATTTTTTTTCCCCCGCCTCTTTTTCTTTCTTTCCTTTTTACACGAGAATAAAAGGAAGAAAGAGAGAAAGAGAGAGAGAGAGAGAGGTTATACTACTCAAATAAACCGTACCCTAACGCAGGAAGTTCCTCTGTCAACAAAAAAAATATTTGTTATTGAAACTTAGTTTATTAGATTATCCGAAAAATGCTTATCACTTTTTTTTTTTACTTATATATATGCATACATACAAAAATGTATCATTTGTGCATCTATCTATATATGTATATGAAAAAAGACTATGTTTATTATAAGGGATTTTAGATATTATTTAATAATTTTCTTATTAATTGTACGCAAAAATTGAGTGCTAAGTAAACGAAGGAAATATTTCTGATGTTTGCAGATAAAATATGAGAATAAAAAAAAAGGAAAAAAAAAAGAAATAAAAAAGCAAATAAAAGGATTACCTCGTCAAAGATTCTAGTAACTCGAAGAGAGCAAAGTTAACTAGACGACGTAGAAAACGGCGCGATCGTATTAGTTACGCCAATTAACGTAATTAACTGTAATTAATTAGAGTCAAAGGAGATCCTACTACGAGTAACGAAAAAAAAAAGAGAGTGAAAGAGAGAGGGAGAGGGAGGGTGGAAGGGGGTAAGAGGAGGATACTTTACCCCCGTTGCATAGAAGGGTCAGTAGTGTAAGTAGTTTGTTCGTTGATCGCAAGACCAATGAGAACAGCCTTTCGTTCAAACGAAACTTAATTAAAATGACCAACGATGACATTTTTTTCTCCTCATCCCACCATTCCATTCCTCCTCCCTTTCTCGATCCGAATCTTCTAATTGAAGAAACATTAAATCGTCTTATTATTGTACAATTAACATTGGAATTACCGACCTATTTTGATCACATTAATTCGATCAATTTGACAAATTAATCTATTTATTTTTTCATGACAATAAATAAGCCAGAAATAAAATTTACCAAAATTTTATTTAAAAAGGACCAACTTTGGATGTTTTATTGTCTCTCTTTCTCTCTGTTTGTTGAGAAACATTCAACGTGAATTACAATTTGACACGTTCAAATTAACGATGGGAATTACTTACGCGAAAAAAAAGGAAAAGAAAGAAATAAAAGATCGTGAAAGTCACGCACACGTTTTCTATGACGAAAGTAATGACGACGACGAAATACAAGAAAAAAAAGAAACAAAAAAGAGAGAGAGAGAGAGAGAAGGTAAAAGCAAAGAAAGAGGAAGTTTCGGTTCGAAGGGCGCGGTTTAAGCTGAGCAAAGAATGCGGGGGAGAGAAACGAGTATAGTGAAGAGAAAAGAGAGTAGGGCACGGATGGTGAACAGCTGCCGTTTTGTGTGAACGTGCCCCCATAACCCCCATAGCGCCAGCACCCTAGTACAGTAAGAGAGAGAGAGAGAGAGAGAGAGAGTCTCTTTTCCTATAGAAATATTCCGTTCAGTTCTTCGTTGATCGATTCATCATCCATCCATCCATCCATCCGAACCAACCAACCAAGTATGAGTGTTAGATGTAAAGGAAACAAGACGTTCTTTCACTAAAGTCGTATACAGGGTGAACCAAAAGTTCTTAATTCATTCGAGATTGTAAATGAAATAATGATAATTTGTTGAATTCCATTAAGAGTATTTTCATGAAGTAATTTAGGTTTTTAAAATGACGTCCCGCAAGTATCTCCCATAGAGCACATGGTGTGTACGCACACAATATAATATATAGGTAACTTTTAAAAGCGTTCGAGTGATCTTGCACAGAAGGTCGATTCTGATAGGCCGAATAAAAAAAAAAAAAAGAAAAGAAAAGGAAAAAGAAAGCCAGGTGGAATCCTGCGGACTGTATCAAAAAAAGAGAAAAAATAAGGGTAAGAGGAAGAGAGAGAGAGAACCGCTTTTGATCCAAGGAATTAGCACGCCTGTCGACCCTGAGAGACGACGTTAGCCCGTGATTCGAGATTACAAGGAGGACGTTCCACGTCGTCACGGTTCGTTCGTGCCTGTATTACTATTGTGACGAGATTGTCCGTCGCGTTTTCAACAAGATCCCTGTGTATACCTTTCATATCCTTTTGGAAATGAAATCCTTCCACTGTGTATCACTTATTACGTATCTGTCACTAAAATTTCATTCAATATTTTAAACAATTTTCAAGTAATAGTTTTTAATATACTTAGTTGCATTTGTTTCTATTGAAATGAAATATTTTTGAAAATTCGTGAATAATTAGACGAAGAAGAAGAATTAATTAACTCCTTTTTAGTAGGATATAACCTAGGATATAATGTAACTTAAGCCCTGAAGCTATTCACCCTGATATTGAGTATATCAGCATGCTTATATCCTCTGGTAGCTTTATTACGTTCACTTCGAGTAGAGATAGAGAGACGGAAACGATGGGACTGAACTAATCGATGAGAGACTACTACTACTACTACTAGCTCTTTGTACTATCTAACATTACTATTACGGAAATAACATTGACCGTCAAACGTATCCGGCCATCGAATTAACCATCCCTCCCTCCTTCCTTCCTTTAGATCGTTTCAAGTGATCTGTATATTATATTACCTACCATAAGCGAACGACTATCAATTAATCTTTACGCTTTTCTTCTTTCTTCTTTTAATTATTATCATGAAATTTCGAATAAAAATACCTTTTAACACGTTCGTCGTCGTGGCACCTTATAGAGGAGACGGGGGGCATACTTCCCCGGGGGCGGCCCCGTCACCGTATACGGTGACGCTCTTCTTCTTGAAGTTATCGTATTTTTAGTTGGAAAAACTTATCACATTTCTCATTTCGAAAGAAAATTATTTTCGATAAAAAACCATAATATTCGGGTCGCATTGTTGATATTTCTACTTATCACTTCTTACGTTACGTCGAATTTTGGGCCTGGCGAGAAACTCAACCGAAACGGGCTGGACGACGAACGTGTTAAATAAATTAATAGATTTCAATTAATTACCTATGATCAATTCATTATCTTTTCAACACTCTAATATACTTGTCGGTATTACAATAATTAAAAAAAAAAAAAAGAAATGAAATAAAAGACGACAAGAGAACTAACGAACGAACGAACGAACGAGGGAAGGAAGGAAGGAAGGAAGGAAGGAACGAAAGAGGAGAGAAAATATGCAAAAAGAAACATCGGGAGAGCACCATTTCGTTTTGTTCGGCAACGGTAACATCGTAGTAACATGAGAAGATATTGTCCACTTGACAACGGAGCCACCGCTTGGAAGAAAATCACTCTTGGCGCACGTGATGTCCGATACCGGTCAGTAAGCGCATTCATAATAACGTTCCTAAACTTCATAGTGACACATTAAATGTATTTCAAATACTACTATTCAATATTTATTATTTTTTAAAAAAATAACAAAGAATCGATCATAGTTATGTAGGATGATCTTGATCAAATTCTTCCGACTGTTTGTTTGATCCTTATTTATCCTTGAAATTCCATTCTATTATAGGGGCAAAGAGAGAAAAGGGTCGGCTTTGGAAATGTTTCATAATACTTTGCCAGGTAAAAAAATGAGATTAGGATAGATCCGGAACTTTTATAAAAGAGAGAAAGAGAGAGAAGACATAAATGTAAAAAGAGATGGAAAAAAAAAGGATACGTATCGAAAGGGCTAGAACGATTTAGGGTGAACAACGTTAAAGTAAATAAAAAAATAAAAAGAATATGACAGAGAGAGAGAGAGAAATACAAATTAATGTAACAAAAATGATCCTTTTTTTTTCAGAGAAATAAAGAAAGAAGAAAAAAAGAAAGAAGAGATCCATCCGTTCTTGTCCTCTTTGGACGTTTAATTTCAGGCACAAGAGCATGCTGAGCTCGCAACATCTCTGCTGCGTTTAATAACGAGAAGAAGAAGAAGAAGGGAAGAGAGTAGGGGAATAAAGGGTTGGAGTGGGAGGTGGGGGGGGGGGGCTTGGAAAAGAAGATGGCCCGCGACCAACTCGGAACCAGTTCTCGCGCCTTAAACGGGTGGTTCTCACGGACGTTTTAGTACGAACCCTTCTACTTCTTCTTCTTCTTCTTCTTCTTCTTCTTCTTCTTCTTCTTCTTACTTATGCATATATCTTTTCTCTTCGATCTAATCGTTCTCCCTCTCTTTTTCTCTTCTTTATTTCTTCTTTTTATAATCGATTGAGAGAACCACTGGTGAAACTTTGAAATTCCTATGCGAGTTCCGATACTCACGCATATCGATGCATCTAAATATATATACGTGTGTATACGCGTGTACTCAACGTGTATAAAATATTTGTCTTTTTGTCATTTTTTTTTTTTTTTTTTCAAATATTTTAAGCCTATAGATTAAAATATAAATTAATTTAATTTTGATAAAGGATATTATTAAAAATAATAAAAGAGAATATTAAATGAATATAAAATGTTATTATGAGAATGTTAAGATTTCAAATGGTCCATTGCAAGAATTGTAGAAATGAAAAGATTTCTCCTATTTCTTTGCAATATGTTTATATATCTTGTTCGAATAATTATATTATTTATTTTCTAACGGTATTATTACTGATGAATAATTTTCTAAGAAACTATCTTTCGTATTTTTCATCTCGAAATGAAATGACCCATGATAAACGTGTTTTCATTCTTTTAAATTAAAGCAATCAATAAATTATGTTGTTAATACATTTTGTTGTTTTTATTTTACTTATAGAAATGTATGTACGCGCGTAATAAGAATTATCCGAGTTATTTTTTCTATTGAATAAAAGTAAAAATAAAAAGATACTTTCGATATCGATCTTTCGACGATAGATCGACGATAGACCGAGGATATTTTTTCGCAAGAACAAATGTACACGGGTAAAATGGAAAGAAACGTGTTCGAGTTAGCGCAACCATTTCGATGTACTTTTTCTCGGCTTACACTAGATCCCGTTAGAAGATCTTACCAAGGAGTAAGCAGTAACAGTGAACAACAGTATAATACGGTGCTAGCTCGACCGTTGAAAAGAACCAACGCAACGACAAAGCGTATCGAGTTGAGGTCGACAGCCTTTCGATTATCTCCAAAGATCTTTAACAACATCAAAACAAAGTGTAAAGAAATATATAAATAAAAAAAAAAGAAAATAATTCAACGATTACTAATTATTTCTTTTCCAATAAATATTTGACCTAAATACACGAAGAAAGAATCTTGTCCCAAATATTGTTGTTAATAAAGAATATATTGGGATTGTAATTTTTTTTTTTTTACCCACACACACGTAAATACTATATAATGGAGTTTATGGTTTAATGGAAACAATATATAGGAAACTATAAAAGTGTAATTAAAAGCTTAACGAAGAAGTTCAAGTGGTAATTAATACACGTCAGGTTGCTGTCTATGCACGATGTGTATATTTTATTTTGTTTTTCGACCACATCCTACCACGAGCCTACTACGTCTTTGTTTGGTTTTATTTTTCTTTTTTTTTTTTTTTTTTCACAACTTCCGCTCTTGGTATATCCAACGAGAGCCGATTTTGTGGCTTCCATTTGCGCAAAAGGGTACCCCACGTACTCTATTATACACAATATTTTTGTCTCATCGATTTCTTGCCGATATTTTCATCATTTCTACGATTAAAATCCACACACACACACACACACGTATATCGAAAAATTCGATCCATCGAATAACATTTTCTTCTTTTTTTTTTTAAATTTTGCTTCGAAAAAAAAGCTTTCATCAAATTGAAAAATTCTTTTTCCATTGTGTTCGACACGTGTTCCATTAAATAAATTAAATTTGATAAAATAAATTCTATCGTATAAAATTGACCTAAAAATCTTGAAATTAATTCAAATTCAGCATAAGCGTAATAATTCCAATTACTGGACTATTGAATCGAAATACTAAGACAAAAAATATATAAATAAAAAAAGGTTGGAAATATCTTAAAACACACAGAGGAGGAGGGTGCATACCTCGTGTTTCCTGAAACTGGAGATCCAACTTGGATATCAGAGAATTGAGAAGGGAAAAAAGAAAAATGATGGAAAAATACGAATCCACGGTGAAATTCTCGGCATGGTACAAAGGAATAGTGATAAAGAAAGAAGGAACGAACGAACGAACGAACGAAAGAAAGAAAGAAAGGAAGGAAGGAAAAAGATGGAGATGGTAGAAAATACGAGAGAGAATAGCACTTGAATAGGAACCGGAACTCGGTAGTCCGTGCTCGGAATTGACTACACGATTGCACACGTACGCTTGTGCATACGAATCGGATAAAAAAAGGGAACCCAGAGGCTTTGCGGGGAGAAAAAAAAGTAAAGCGCCGAGGTTATCGGCTCCTCATTGATTTCTTCTTCATCGTTGTGTCGTTGACGACGTTCTAACGTTGTGTGCTAAAGTAGTAAGAAAATTAATTTTATCTATGATCCGCGTGTTATTATTTTTTGTTTTTTTTTTTTTTTGAAATACGATACATACCATCGATACAATTGGAGTGTGTTTATACGTGTGGTTTTTTAGTGTATGACACGTTATATGTGAAATTCCAATAATTTTATACTCAAAATAATATATTTCCTCTAAATAAAATTAATCGTATTTAAATGACTGAACTATCATCAACATGTACTTTGTTTTCTTTTTATATAATGTGAAAATGATTTCTTTTTGTTTGTTATCGTTTCTAAGCACTATCTAAGCATTTCCAATTTTTCATCGGTGAGTCAATCAGCCACGTTTAAAGAAAAGGATATTTAATCATTCGCGAGTATTTCTTTACGACGATGATAAGCTCCTATTTTTGTTAGCATCCCTGCATGATTACGTTATGCTAAAATGGATTAGTCACGAATCAAGTTCCTGTTTTTTTCTTTTTTTTTTCTTTTTTTTATTTCTGACAATGAGATTCGTTCGAGTTTAAATGAGTCTTTGCTGAAATAATAAATATCTACTTTTTTTCTTTGTATGTGTGTATGTGTGCTCTTTTTATAGGATGATTAATATAAATTTTGTAAATGATAAAAACTCCATGTAAAGTAATTAATCTTTTTAAATTATGTAGTAACTTCTGACCCATTCTGTACATATATTTAGGAATATATGAAGATCAAAGAAGAACAACATATGTTTTAACTTACATGAGAATTAAATTCTTATTGCAAATGATCTGCATATATTCCTTCTATGTCTCTCTGCAGTTGATTACAAATATTTCTATAGATCGACTTAAAGATGTGTGGGAGAAAATCCTTGTTCCTATTCTCTTTCTTTCTAAAAACAAACGAGATGGTGAAAGAAGAACAAGGAAGAACATTTCCAACGCGAGATACTGTATAGAAAACGTGGACCTTGAATGAGCAATAAGAAAGAACAAAGAATCTGAACTTTGTAATTGGCAGACAATGAGATTAATTTATTACCCTCAGGGATATGCTTGAGATACTTCATAGGCAACCCTACTCCTCTCTTTCTTTCTCTCTCTCTCTCTTTTATCAACGAAAGAAACAGAAAGGGGAAAAAAAGAAAGATAATGAGAAAGAAAAAAGAAGTAACCTCAATTTCTAAAATTCAAACTATTAAATAAGAAGAACACGATTAATCAAAATATATAATTAACCTTTGCTTACCACCCTTCCTGGAGTAACACGCACACTTTTAGAAAAATTGTTATAAAAAAGAAACTATTGCATAGATTTACTTAAACATTTTTTTCAGACTTCTTTAATACTTACTTCAAAAGATTATATAAGTTTTATAGCTTTAAATTAAATTTAAATATGTTGAAAAAAAATGATCAAAGTTGAACAATTGAGAAAAATGGCTCAAGTTGCAAAAAAGGTCGTCTGGGTGATCCTTTGGATCAAGTGTGGTAAGTAAAGGTTAAAACTACTACGGAATAAAAAGAATATACAATTTAATGGGAAACCCCCAAATAGCAAGATTATGTCGATGTGCCCATCATATTAAAAAGAAAAGAAAAAGAATAGAAAAAGTGGAAAAGAATAAAAAGAATTTTGGTTACATTCGCCAACAACGGGTTCGCAATTTAGGTTGACCCGGCTAACCTTGAATCGAGTCTCGGTCGTGGGTTTCATCGTCCAACAAACGCGACATGTGAGAGACAGAGAAAAAGCGGAAGAGTCAAGAAAGAGAAAGAAAGAGAAAGAAATATATCAAAACGAATAACAACGATGGAAATAAACTGACAAGAGACCAACCAAAATTTCTTTTTTATCTAATAACATATTTTCGATCATGACTCATTGTTAGATCAGATTAATAAGTTAAAAAAAACAATGCACATTCTTTTGATCATATTCTAATAATACATAGGAATAATAATAATAATCGTCATATCACGAATTACATTTTTGTATTGTATAATTAATCGTAATAGTAATTAAAAGATTAGCCTAATGAAAGAGAGGTAGGGAGGGAGGGAGAGAGGAGAAGGATCAATAATATTCGACCAAATGAACTCATTATCGCTAAGTATGATCAAACGTGCACACCAATCAGGAAGGGTCGCTTTCACAATCGACCAATCGAAATCTCGTATTTCACGATATCACTATTCTACGAACTAACTAACTTTCTTAGAAATTAAGAACGATGAGGGGGGAAAAAAAACAAATCAAATCAAATCAAATCTATGCCGAATAACAACCTTAATTTTATGATATAAACAAAGAAACAAAAGAAAAAGAAAAAAAAACAAAATCCCTATGAATTACAAACGATTAGTACACATTTCTAGTGTATAAATATTATTTCACGTTAAAAAATAAGAAAAACAAGATGACAGAGAATACAAAAACATGGATGTAATTTCTCCCATATTTAGATATGTGATAATAAAATCTGACTGTTACGACGCAAAATTCTGTACGACTTTTATCGAGAGAAACATTGGAAAAAACTATATACACACACACACACACACACACAAAACATATCATACAATACACCGTTCATATGTACACATAACAGTTATAATATATACTTTCTTATCAAGTATTACAACGAAAATATGTTTATACGAAAAATGCCTCGTGCATTATACCGCGCGTATACGTTAAAAAGAATTTGATGAAAAACAACACCATTACCATTTTCCATAGGCGTAGGATTTGGTGGAGGACGATCTCCCTAAACGAATTTCAACACTAATCCTAATGAATGAAAAATGAAGGTAGGAAAAAGGAAGATGTGATCCCGCTTGTCAACGACGACGACGACGACAAGGATAGAAACAGATGGAAAGAAATAGAAAGAGATACTAACATTTATAATGTGTACACATATATACATATAAAAAAAAAAAAAAAAAAAAAAAAAAAAAACACGTCCACGCCTAATTTGTTTTCAAGCTTATCATCACGAACAAAAGATACTAAACTTTGATATCCCATTTTCTTTTCGTAGAACGTGGTGTTTCTCTTCTTTCACAGATTTCTCTAATTTCAAATAAAACATCGAGTAGAAAAAGAAGGAATTATAGGAGCGTAATCGATTCTAACGTAAATATATTATTATTATTATTATTATTTGAAAAGTATTGGAAGAAATATGTAAAGTACATCCGTAGGAAATACGTTGATCGAGTGAAAACCGGCGTCGTAACCCGGCAAGCAAAGAAAAGTAAGAAAGAAAGAAAGAAAGAAAGAAAGCGAGCTAACAAGACAAGACGCTCGGGATTTGTGAAGGGCATCCAGTCACTGAAAAAGCTACGCTTTTTCTTTTTTTCTTCTCCACGTCCTTTTTTTCTCTCTTCGTGCTCCTTTCTTTTCTTGCTCCTTACCGCAAGTAAACGTCTACTACTATCACGACGACTTTGATCGAACAACAACGAAAATTAAACGAAAAACATTATCTAATATCGTTTACGATACTAACGTTCGAGATAGTTGTTGTTGAATAAATGTGACTTACCGTTAGGACGATCAAATTATCCCGAGGAAATATCGAAGAAGAAATACGGGACTGTTTCTTTCTCGCAGTGTGTTACTGGCAACGTCACTTCACTCGTTTCTCTACGCCGGTCACTGCGCCTGTGTGTCGTCTTGTATCTTACGACTCGAAACCTATCCTTACTTCGGTTAATACTGCTGTCGCCATCTACCGCTACATTTTTCAAACGTTCCCAATCTCTTACACGATGACGTCCTGTGATTGGTCAGATTTTCATTTACCGTGGTAAAATACAATTTTACGTTCCCTTTTAAAATTGACGCATGCCGGTATTTGTCGAAATGAAGTATTTTATATTTATATTTATTTTATAATTATTGCTAATTCGATTAAAATCAATATGTATATGTATACATATATATTGTGTTGTGTTATGTTTAAAGTTTTGTGTGTATATCAGTTCTTTTTATTAGTTTCAATAATTTATTTATCATTTGTGTTACACCATGAAAGGTAAATCCATATTTTTCTTACCGTTTCCGATATATAAAAAACCGTAATGAGGTTTATTTAATCTGTGATAAAATGTCATTCCAGGCCAGTATAAATTGTGAAGGATTATTAAATTGGAATCCATAAGAAGTTGCATACTCCAGCATCCTAAGTAAGACATACATTTTTACATTTTTACATTTTTACATTTTTACATTTTTACATTTTTCTTCTATGCATATCTCATTGATTAAAAGAATAATGAAAATATTTCATACGATTTAACAAAATTAGAGTTTATCTATTTTTCAAAATGATTAATAATTTGTCGAATAGACTTTTGGTTTATACCCTGAGGAATATCCAAATCGATGCTGTCAAGAAAATCGATAGCATAATCGTAATCAGGTCTCGTTAACAAATTAGTATTCCACTTTTGTTGAGGAGGACGTGCATGTTGATAGGATTTAAGATTAAGTGCATCTGCTTCGTCTAATCCCTCAAATGCTAAATTTTCAATAACATCTCCATTTGGACATTTGAACCATCCACCACGTGGAATAATTACTGCTTCTTCTGTTATTGTATCAACTATGGTTGCCAAACGATCTTCCTCTTTTAATTCCTTCGGTATTGGTCCCTGAATAAAAACATATATATATATATATATTTAATATTGGAAGTATGTTTTAGATAATCACGAGTTTGCAACGTTTTATTGTACGTTGTAATATTGCTTAGGATCTTCATTTGTTGGAAATGGTGGATTAGAATCGTAAACGTTCGTCACTATTGATGGTTCTCCTTCGAATTTATTAATTGCAAGGGGTGTTAAAAATTTACCATACTTTTCTGGCTTTGGTAATAATAACCAATTTAATCTATCCATACTGTTTACAAATGAAACAATTATTCATATTATTTTTGTCTTCATATGGACAAAAGTTGAACAATTGGAGAAAAGATATTTTTATAACCTGTAATAATATATTTTTCCATTCATACAATCTTTTTTGTATCCATAAGCTATGTGATAATCATTTTGTATAGCATTTATTTGACCCCAATAATAACACTTTCGAAATTGATTTTCTTTTTGCAATATCAATAGGGAATTTTTCAATAGCTGAGAGTTTTCCGTGCTCACGCATATTCCCGCGTAACCTAAAGTATCAATGGTATCCAACAATTTTGAATATTCCATTTATTTTGTTCTTAATCTTTAACAATTTATATTCAGATCAATTGTTTTAAATAGAAAAACAATATTCCCTAATCATCAAAATTCAATTTGATTTTTATAAATATTGTACAAATCTTTCATTTAGGATTACAGGAGTTAGGGGTTAATTAGATTATTTAAATAAATAATTGATAATCGATTTGTGAAGGTAGCAACGTTGCATCTTTTATGATTTGTCAAATTAATATAGTGCCATCTTAAAGATCAAATACAGAATACTTTTTTTTTTTTTTGTACAAAAACTTCCTCTTAGTGGATTTATCATATAAATACATAATAACTCTTATTATAACTAAATTTAATATTATTCTTCTTCTATATCAATATCAAACATTTCTACAATAGTATTAGTAGTAATTTGTACTCACAGTAAAAAAAGAAAAACTAGAGAGCTATATCGTTTATTAATATGAGAAATAATCCTTATATTTAATTAGAATTTTGTTAATACTATTTACATTGAGAACATAGTTTGAAAAGTTTTCAAGTTTCAATAGCTACAACTACAAATACATATATATATATATATAATACAAAAATAACTTCTCTTTATTCGATTCTATTCTGATATCATTAAAATGATATCATTAAGTAAGTAATATCATGCAGTATTAAAACGACTTTTTATTATCTGTCCAATAAGATGAAGCGTTTGAAAAGTTTTGTTTGGATAAAGTCGTTGTCTTATTAAATAAAATGCTATTCCTTTAAGAAAAATAAGAATAATAATGAGGACCAAGAGATCTATCCAATAAATAGTATGTTCCATCTCTAAAATAACAATGAATTAAAAGATATTTTCAATATGATTAAGATATATTGAGAATTTGTTGAAAAAAAAAAAAAAAACAAATATACATATAACTCTTACTCATTAGCCGCAATAATTCTATTGGCGAATGTATGGGACAAAAAACTTCTTCTGGTGGACAATACAATTTTCCTCTGTTAAATCCATACATTGATATTACCAGACCTTCCAATCCGTATCTTAAATAACTAGAATACATGACTATTATACGATAAATAGACAGTGGCTCAGGATCTCCCATGCCTTGGATAGAAACTAACATTAAAGAAGCTGCTAATGCTGGTCCAATAAACATACCATTCTGAAACATATAATGTATAATCTATAACATAAACTTGAAATATATGAAAGAAATGAATTTTATAACAATAAGACGTACCACCACATTTAACATGGAGGCAATAGATAGACCTATACTTTCAGCAATAAAAGCACAAACGAGACAAATTATGAAAAATCTGCTTATCCTACTAAATTCTAAGGGTTGTCCAGTGATATTATAAACCATCAAGACGTAAATCAATGTATTAAAAAACTGTAAAATTAAATGTCATTTAAGTGTCAAGTAAGTTTATAAAGTTTTTTTTAAATATATACATTATAATAACATCTGTACGAACCTGAACAGGAACATAAGATAGAGTGAGAGCACAATAATAGGAACTGAGATTGTACCATCTGTTAAAGTGTTCTCTTTTGACCAGATTGATCTCGGAGGGATCTGAAATAGTTGAAATTATCAATTATAAATATTTCTTCTTTGACTTTCTATAGGTGCAAGTAGATTCTTACATACAATGTAACAATATCGGAAACATTGGTATATAAAGGAATATGATTAAACAGATAAAGCAAAAACCAAAGTTAAAAAGAATTTTGGAGGCATCATTCCCAATGTTTAGAAAGATGAGACCATTTATGATACCCATAAATATATATAAAGATATCTTGAGGTATACGTATTTCTGAAAAATAAAAAAACATGACAAGATATATTCGTATAAGAAAACTCGACTTTTTGTCTTTGTTATTTGTTCTTACTCTATCCCTATATAATTGGAGCATCATCCTTTTAAATAATGTGATGAATTGCAAGTACCATGATATTCGAAAATTTGTTCTTTCCAATTGGAATTTTGTGGTAGTTTGTTTGACGGGTAAAATTGGTAAATTTCTTTCAACGTATGCGATCATTTGATCAATCTTTTCTTTTCCGTATTCTCCTGTTGAAAGTTCAATAACTGTAAAGGAAATGAACATAAGATGAAATATAAGAAATGAAATGTAATTATAAATACAAATGTCTGTTAAAAAAAAAATACTTACTGAAATCAGCTGGATTATAATGAATCGGACATTCAATATTAATATGTTGCAAAAATGATACTATATTATTAGATGGACCTCTATAAACGCATTTTCCATTTGCCATAACGTATACGTTATCAAACTGAGAAAAAATAGATGCACTTGGTGTGTGAATCGAACAGATTATTGTTCTACTTAAATGTTTTGTTAATTTTTTAAGAAGTAAGATGCTTTGCATCGAAGATAATTCATCCAGTCCTCTGAAATTGGTTTATTATATTTCAAAGACTATTTTTTGACAATAGTCTTTTAAGAAAGATGAAGAAAATAAATAATTGTTTGTTAACTTACGTAGTAGGTTCATCAAGAAATAATATTGATGGATTATTCACCATTTCTAAGGCAATAGATAATCTTTTCTTTTCTCCACCAGAAAGTGTATCTGAAATTGTATTCCTTGCATTGGTTAGCCTTAATATACTTATGATTTCTTTTATCTGAAATTAATAATAATAAATTCAAATGTGAAAGTTTCAAATCAAAGTTTATGCTTTGAATTAGTGAATTCATTTGCAAATCATCTACTTACTATTGCACATTTCTCTTTTTTCGTTAATTTAGAGCCAATCTTTAGATCGATTGCGAAATGCATTGACTCGGAAACCGTAAGTTTTGGCTGAATTAGATCATTCTGCATTATATAACAAGAACATTTTTTAAATTCCTTTAAATCTCTTGGTATTCCATTAATGTTTATTGAACCGGTTGCACCTTGACATCTGAAAGACGTTCAGAACAAGAAATATCAAAATATTCAAATAATCAATAAAATCGAATGAAAATGTTGTTATTGCAGTATCTTATAATACTTACTTATATCCAGCTAGAATGTTTAATAAAGTTGATTTTCCTGCTCCGGAGGCACCCAAAATAGCCGTTAATTCGCCGGATTTAAATTGACCACTTATTCCTCGTAAAATTACTTTTGAACCTTGGATCGGACAAATAGATAAGAATATTTCTTTGTTTTTCTTTTTTTTTTCTTTTTTTTTCTTTTTTCTTTATTTATGAATAAAGATAGATACATGTAAATATGTTTAAAATAAACGCGTAATATTGAAACGCGTGTAATGGTGCAATGAGAATTGTAAATATGATTGTACGAAAACATTTATTTCGTTTTTCACTATTTCCGGTCATCAATAAGTCATCGATAGTATTTTTCAAATGTCATTGATTGTCATTGACATCTTTGCATAATGTATAATAAATTAAACACACGAGGAAACATTTTTTAATCATATATATATATATTTGGAGAGAGAGTGGTCTCCAATAGAGGCGAAGGTCAGTGTCGGATGTCAAGAGTAAGCCGTTAAGAATGCCAGATCAAATTTCGGTCTTTATTGAATCTCGTCAGTTAATTTCTATTCTCTAGTCGCTATCTCAGTTGAATTCGAACTTAATGTCGTTCGGCTAAATTCGGCCCGGGGGCGATCGGGCCCCGTCGCTGCTGAGCGCGCACCGCCACATATATATATACTTAAAAATATATTTAGTTATTATATTTTTATGAATTTGTGATAATTGAAGACGTTATTGCCTGTAGCAACCAATTATTGACCTCAAATACACTACAATTCACATTTTCCAACTCGTTAACGTTAATTGTAAACGGAAAGCAAGCAATTGTATTTTATTTTATTTTTCTTCATTATTTACGTATTTCATAAAAGTGCATATTCATTCAAATATTTCGCATGGCACAGAAACGTTTGCTGTACAAAGTACATCAAACAAAATAAAAGACTTTTCTATTTGAACATTAACAAACTTTATAATAGCTACTGGTTACATCAATTTGATTTTAAAATTGTGGTTCTCGTTGAATAATTAATTAATGTTACATTACAAATTGTAACATTTAAGAGGATACCGACCGATTCAACCGATGGAGGAATATTCATTAAATTTAAATGATTACTATAAGTAATTAATAAGATTTATATGATTAATCATTAAATCGAAAATAAGGAAACAATCTTTTCTAAGTGATGTAAGTTAATTGAATAGAAAGACAATTTTCTAGCGGAAGTATCTCGAGCACTTTTATGACGTTTCTTGTGAACCTATTATTAAAATAGTTCGCGATTTAAACGATTCTAACGCATTCACCTGTTCAACAAAGAAGAATTATTGATGAAAGTTTGTAACCTTCACTGTCATACTTTTTTCTTTCCGATTACTTTCACGCGATGATAAGTAGTCATATTTTCTAATGAAAATGAATACTACAAATTTCTTATCATTTAATTATTAAATGCTTCTAATGAAAATAATTCAATGCTTCGTCGAAGTTTCTAATTATAATTAAAATATATATGCGTGCTATTAAGAAAAATTACAATTAATTATTAATTTACGATTTTGCATTGACGTAAGAGATTATATAATCGACATTAAAGTAGAGAATAATGAAAATATTTCAATTCTGACCGAAAAATAAAAAGACAACAATTTATGTTGTGGGTGAATAGAAAGTGAATGTTTATTATTCTATTGCAATGTTATCTGGAATAATAATAATCATAATCATAATCATAATCATAATAATGATAGAATGTACCACCTCTTGGAAATATACTCTTAACGATATTTTTACATATCATATTTTGTTCACATTCAAGAAAATTTCCAAATAATTAACTAATATTATTAATCGTTAAAGTGAATAAATCATTTGTGATTATATATATATATATATGCAATGAAATAAATGATTATTCAATGAATGAAAATGACTGTTAATGACAAGAGTGTCTTTTTATTTTTATTATTCGATTAACAAGGATCCTGCGTAATAGCTTATGCTAATGTTTTTCTTTTTCTTTTTCTTTTTCTTTTTCTTTTTATTTTCCTGCTATATTAAAGTGTGTTTACATTATCTTTTTTAATACGTCAGGATTGTAATTTTTATCTTCATTGCTTCCTTATTTTTTTTTATACAATCCAAATATTTATGAACTAATAATAAGGAATACAAAAGATTAAAAAAATGTAGAAGAAGAAGAAGAAGAAGAAGAAGAAGAAGAAGAAGAAGAAGAAGAAGAAGAAGAAGAAGAAGAAGAAGAAGAAGAAGAAGAAGAAGAAGAAGAAGGGGAAACATAAAAAAACAAAAAGAGACAAACATTAATTACTTGTTTTTTTTTGTAAGTCTTATGCCGTCACTCGTATCGTAGAATAACTATCAAACAAATACTTTGACAACATGCGTTTAACAATTGGACAAAAAATATATTAGACTAAAGAATTTTGTATAAAAAAACACTCATTAAAGTGTCTAACACATAATAAATACCTACACAAATTAACGTGTTTGCATTTGCGACATTGAATGAATAATTAAAGACGCATATTAGAAATTGCAATGATTCAGACTGTATATTATTCTTAATATTATGAGCCTTTTTTTCTTTTTTTGTGAACAAATAAGATGACCAAAAGAAAAGATTGCTATTTTTGATTCGTAATAAAATTTTGTAAAATGTTTTAATATCTATGCAGATAAATAAAAAATGAATAGAAAAGAAAAGGAACAAAAGGGCTGTGTCTGTTTAACATGTGTAAAAAAAGGAACGGAACAACGTCAAAAATTCAAAACAAATTCTTCTTTCATTTATATAAAAGAATTTATGGAAGGATTTATTCATTGCTTACCTTTTCCTTCGTATGGCACGCTGTATGTTAAATCGTGAAAATCGATATCCAAAGGTGCTAATTTTGTAAGATGTCCAAAAGTAGTAAAAGTTTCCTCATCAAATGGATTACCATCTTTCAAAGTTTCCTTTTTTTTCTCTATTTTATCCATTTTTTCTTTTCTTTTTGGTATTTCAATAGATAATAAAAATTGTATCTTCGAAAGATTCATAAACTTCTCGACATTTGATTCATTCTTAATAATTTCAATTGTCTTTCGTGAATTGCTAAAAATAAAATAGTCATCAGATCTAATAATATTCAATATCTATTCAATGAGAACAGATTCATTTGTTTATAAGATAATAATGTTATATAGACGAATCATATTTAGACAATTTTTCTAAGCTTATTCATAATATAGAAGACAATTGTGCCAATAATTATGAAAGTGATGTATAAGTGAAAATTAAAAAAAAAATTGAATTTTCAATGTAATTGAAAAAAACGATATTGTCAAAAAAAGAAATGAGTCGTTAAATAATGTTTGTTATTTCAATATTGTGTAGAATTCATATAGAGTGTTCAAATATAAATCTTGAAATATCTCGAAACAAGAGATACATGACTTATCTATCAGACCACTTTCATAATTATGGGCACAATCAATAGAATATTTTTAAACGTTCAATACACGGACATGATAGTAATAAATGGAAAAAAAAATCTTGATCCCTGTTTAAAAGATATCACAAAAAGTGTACAATTCTTTATGTAATTGTTAATTAATTATATAATTATATTTTATCTTATATTACTTCACTCATGTTTTTTTTTTTTAATATCTCATTTACGTTCTTACGTCTTACAATAACAATTTGAATTAATCTTCTATCCTTACATTCATCTATAAACGTATATTATTATTATTGTGTTCAAACCCTGGTATTATTATTAATTGTTAGATTTATATTGTAATTTACCTTCGTTGCGAGACAATTAAAAAAAAAAAAACCAACTTATCGAAACAACTCGTAGGTATACTTTGAAGTAAGTTATAATTATCAATGACTCATTGTTATCTGAAGTGTTAATGTGAAATTTAAAATTTAAAAAAAAAAAAAACAAAAAGAAAAAACCTGGAAATTAATTTTCACAAACAAAGAAAAAATCTAATATTATATATATATATATATTATTTTATTTTATTTATCGTTTTTAAATGATAACATGCACTACTTATGTCTGCAAATCCTTATCACAGTTATTTTAATTGTGTAAGTGTAAGATTATTTTTTACATCCATTCGGCAATATCAAACGAGATAAACGTAGTGACAAAGTAGACACGTTGTTAACAAAAGGATGTAAATTATGAATGAATCGAATATACATATAATACATTAGAAAATATTATTAATAAATTAAACTAAATTTCAAATACATTTTAAATCAATTACTTAAAAAAAAGAAAATTTCTTCGTGTATTACGTTCGCGAAAAGTATGTAAACTGAAACTTTGGAAAAATAATGTTTAAATAGAAACCGGTTAACCACAGTGCTAGATACATGTAGAAAACAATATTTTTTTATTTTCGATATAACTTTTCTAATGAATTGTATGGTGAATTAATTACATGTCTTGAATTAATCATTGGGTTTTTTTTTTTTTTTTTTTTTTTTCCATTAAAATGTCAAGGTAAATTCTTGTCATAGATTGTAAGAAAATGTTTATTATTATTTTATTTATTCTTAATCCCACTGTATCAAATTGTAAATTATTATATTTGTTGGTTTTACTAATTGTACAAATAGGACATTCAGTTTTTCTATTATCTACAAATTATTACGAAACAATGTGATTATTCTAATCATCTATTTTGTCTATCATCAAAATTTTGATAAACAAAATTTCAAATCAATTTTCATTATTCATTAATAGAAGCTGTGAGTTAAAAAATAAGTTAATAATAATAATCATAATTTTTCTTCTTTCTAAAATATAAATATATAATGAATAAATTGAAACGAAAGAACGAACGAACGAACGAACGAACGAACGAACGAACGAACGAACGAACGAACGAACGAGTGAACGAACGATCTAGCAAAGATGATCGATAAAAAGTAAAAGAGTTGAAACCAGTACTAGTACTATACTTTAAAAGCGGTAAAAGAGAAAGGAAAATAATAAAACAGATACGCAAAAGATAAATATTAACGAAAGAATAATCAAGTTGTTGAATAAAGATGAATAAACCAATGAAGTATTAGATTCTCACAATTGCACTGTTAATAATCGTCTGATTGTAACTATAGTCACTATTTGTATAATATTGTTAAAAGCTTAAATCACTGTTACCAACAACGTTAATAATTTCTTAACACAAAAAATGAGAGTGAAAGAGAGAGAGAGAGAGAGAGAGAGAGAGAGAGAAAGAGAGAAAGAGAGATAAACATACTACAAACAAAGAATAAGATAAAACAGATCTTTCAATAAAAGGTGCATACAGTACAAAGAGTGGCAGTAAACTGGCTCTTAGACACGACTTAATACCACTTAACTTACTTAAGTTAGACTCGTATCAGACTTTGAGGGAGTTCCTTTATATTACGTCTAGTAGGGGTGACGCGTCGTCATTTTGTAGGATGCCAACACGCATGCTCCGTATTTTAAATAAGCAAAAACTGGATACAACTATTCTTTTCTCTATAAAAAATAATATATTTTTTCACCTTTCCTTATAAATGCCATTATGTTTTTCTTCCTTTATGTTTCTTCTTCTTCTTCTTCTTCTTTTTCTTTTATTTGTTTTTTTCTTTATTATTACATTAAAATGATATTCCTCCTTTTTTTTTTGTTTTTTATTAACAACAATTAATGTCATATTATTATCATCATTAATTAATTATATTAATTATTTAACAATTTATACATGTACATTTGTAGATGTACAAAAATAATCATTGTGACAAATTATTATACATTAATAATGTGTGTGTGTATATTTTTTAACTTAACTTATTTGTGATGTCATTTTTTGATGATTTACTTTATGTTTTTTTTTTTTTTTTCTAATCATATCATTATCGTTCAATCATACTCAGCTTTTCTGAAGCTTTCTGAAGTTTATCTGTATTTTTCTTTAGTATTACCTATAAATATCCTACTAATTTATTCTTTTCTGATATAATAAAAAGAAGAAATAGAGAGAGAGAGAGAGAGAGAACGAGAACCATAAAAAAAATGAAATAAAAACTTGAGTATGGAGACATTTTTTTTTTTTTGAACAATTCAATTACCTTGATCTTTATATCTTCAATAAAAATAATGAGTGAAAGAATTTAACATTAAAATGATATGAAATGATAACGAAAACGCGTGTATGATAATTTTAAAATGGCTAATGAATAATTCTATGGTAATTCATGACGAGTCATCTGAAGGAAACAATAAATATCAATGTGAATAAATTAGGTGTATCTTGTATTTTTTTTTTTTTTTTTTTTTTAACACATACAAATATTATTCGACCATATAGTGAGAATAATTAACTATTTCCAAATAGTTTGACATGTTATTTTCATAAATATTTATCCAACACTGTTATAGATCTTTTACAAGTTTCTCTATTTTTTTTCCTTTCCTGTTTTTTTTTTCTTTTTTTACAAAAATACAATTTTAAATTACTTTAGATTTTTCTTCATTTATTTTCGAATTTGATTTGATCATTTCCTTTCCCATTCCCCATAACGATAATTACTAAAAACAACACATTCTTATATATAATACGCTTATATAAAAACATACATTATAGGAAGTATAACAATTTTTCTTAATAAAAAAAAAAACATATATATATTTTTATTCGTAGTAAATATTATATTGTAAAATATACGTAAAAATGTATGATTGTATTTTTATATCTATATATATATGTATATAATGGTGTCATGAATATCCTTATTTTATTATCATGTTTATTCGTTGTCTCATAATAAAAAAAAAAAAAAAAAAAAAAATAGAAAATAAAAAAAGAAGACAGAACTGTTCTACACAAAAGTGCACATGGTCTCACCACTCTTGTTATATGTATTTTGTTTCGTCATTATTGAACTCATAGATTTATATTTATTTTTTATTTCATTAATAATTATAGAATGTAAGTACTTATTTACATTGACAATATAAAATAGATGATCTTTTTCTTGTCCTTTTTTTTTTCTTTCTTCGAAACAGAAGATTGACAATTATCTGGCAAGATTAAAATTGTTTATGCAACTAAGTTTGTTTTTTACGAGAATTAAAAATGAAAAGATTTAAAATGTTTGACATTTGAGATGTTATCGTTAAAAAAAAAAAAAAAAAAAAAAAAGCATTAATTATCTTGCATCGCTATCATTACAGTTATACATTTATTAACAATATGCAAAAGATAAATAATTGGAATAATTCAATATTTATACATCATACATAAAACATTATAATACTGACAATGTGTGAGGAAGTTTTATTTGATAAACATGTCTTGAAAGATCCATCTTTTCAATGATAATTGATAAAAGAGAAATATTTTGTTGCCGATAAATGACTGTAAATTTATGGAAAAGTTGGCCAATTATATAAGATGAAGATATTAAGCGTATATGGAACTAAAAAATGGATACATTGATGAACATCTTATATATTTCAAGAAAAGGATTGATCTTTTGATCTACGTTTAGAAAAACTTGTTTAATTCATTGTTTCTATAATGTTTTCTATATATGCTGTATAAATATTGAATGACATTAATAAATAAACATCTTTATAGATTTTGGATAATTGCATAAACATTCGCTATTCAATCATCATTATTATTCGACGAAAGAAAGTTATTATGTTGTATTAACAATTACGACTGTCAATATTGTTTATTAATTATACGTGTAAAAAATTATAAAAAGTGTTAAGCGATTCAATTGAAATTCTCTATCTATTTTGCAGTATTTTGCAGTATTTTGCAGTATTTATATATTTCAATATTGAACGCAATTAATAATGATCGTTAGTCTGACATATTTACCTCTTATGAATTTTAAATAACAACTCTTATAATGATTATAATAATATTAACAGTAAAATCACAATAGTAATAATCATAATAATAATAATAATAATAATAGTAATAACAATAGTAATTGCACCTAATGATAGAGTACCCTGAATAAGAAAAGCACATGATTTATAATTAACCAACATTATCTAAAATAATTCAAAACTAAAGATAAATAAATAATCATTTCATTTCATTTTATTTTCATGATATATAGCTTTTTTTGTAACCAATATCTTTCGCGTTTATTAAAATGAAAAGTGTTATTTGGCAAGCAAAACAAAAGATCTTTCATTTGTTACTTGTTCAACTTGTTCAACTTGTATGAACAAGTGTTGTATTCGATAGCACCGTTTAATCAAATTAGATCAATATTTCGCGATAGATCTTTTTTATACAATTAAATCCTATTCTTCTTACTTTTTTTCTACTTTTCGTCGTCGTCGTCGTAAATTAGTAGACAAAATGTAAAGACAAACAATTATATATCGAATGAAATGTGATTAATCCATTATCGTGAAGACTTTAGTTTCCAACGTAGAAATATATAGGCTGCGATTCTTAAAATAACGAATATCAAAAGTAAAGCTAGAATGTCTAAGGTGAAATCTGCGTCGAGCATGTCGAGCTCCTCCAAGGTTGTTTCTGGATTTTTGAAATGGCAGTATACCTGTGAATAAAAAGACAAACAACATTTTTATCGATTATTTCTATTGACAACGACACTCAGGTGAAAGTTATCAATTGTTGTATTACATTAATCATCCTATTTTCAAACTTGCGTGTGAAAGTTGTGGTATTAATTTATTTATTTTCTTCCTTTTTTACGCAATCAATCAATCAATGATTTCAAATGAGAAAGCAATTTGTGTCAAAAATGATTGTAATGAATTACCTGGAAGCATTTAAGTTTTTCTCTTGCGAATGAATATGTTGCCAATGCAGTTCCTTCAAAACCATATCTAATGTAACTAAGATAAGTTATCCATCTAAGATAAACAGGAATGGCGTCGAAACTGACGAAAAATCCTGAGAATAGAAGGAACGGTACCGACATTACTGGTGCTAAAAATACACCATTTTGTACGTTCATGGCAGCCCCAACTACAAGGCCAACCGATTGTGCAACGAATGATATTAACAGGCAGGCACTTAGGAACATGCTGAATCTGTTCACATCAGCCGGTTGACTTGTTAGAAAATAAACAATTGTCACGTAAATTATACAGAAGATTGCCTGAAACAACATAAACAAACATATTGTACGAATAATGAAAAGATTAAATAATATATATGTATATGTATATGTTGAATATAAAAATTAGTTTAATTTACCTGAAAAGGTATGTCCGACACAGTGATGGCCAAATAATAAGCTTTTAGTGAGTACCATCTGTTAAAATTTTCTTTCAAAAGTACCGGCAGTTCTAACGGGACTAAAATATTGATCAGTTAGACAAATGTATTTTTAATTGTACCTAACAAAATGTCATAATGAATAATTAACGATATTTACAAGATAAAATTGTAATGGTCATGGATGTGTACATGAGGAACAGCATGTTGAAGAATAAAAATCCAAGATTGCTAAGTACTTTAGCACCATCATTACCAATATCATAATAAAGGGCACTTATCAGAAAGCCTACCAAAATATGTGCGAATAGACGAAGATACATCAGAGTCTAAAAACACATTTATTCAAAATATATTAATATTGTTATTATTATGTTGTATATGTGTAAATATATTTTCTTAAGGACTTACCCAATCTCTTCGACTAAAAAGTAATGCCCTCTTAAGTACTATCCAAAATTGTAAGAATTCCGAAACAGGATATCTCTTAGGTGTTACGACAATTGTGTCATCGAGAAGTGCCGTGTTGACGTTGTCTTTTTCATTAGAAACGGGTATCGTAACTTCGTTACCTGTCATCAAAATAATCAAATATATTTAACAAAATCTTCTTAATATTTGAAATAAAAATAATATGCTATTATTAAGGTTAATCGTTTTGTCCTATGAATCGGGTCAATTCAAAAATCTATTGGAAGATAAGAAAAAGATAAGAAGAAATGTTGAATTCACCTTGTTTAACGATATCGTTGGTTGCATAACTGGGAATAATTCCTCCGTTGGTAACTTCCTTCATTTGTGCATTATTAGCAGTAAATTTTTCTTCGATATTACTGACATCATTTTTATCTTTAACTTCTCGTTGATTACCAATTGATTCAATGTCTTTATCAATATTTGTGTGTGAATTAGCTGTACCATTATTTAAAGTTTCACTTTTTAATTCGGGAAAATGATGTCCTTCGCGTATATCGTATTGTCCATTTTTTATTGCGCTCACCAATTTCTTTATATTATCCCCGTACTCGCCGCAAGCAACTTCGATTACTACCAAAAAATTCGTAATGACATTAATTAATTAAATAAACAATTTCAAAGGCTTCTTTTTTTTCTTCAATTTGTTCATTTCTTACGAATAATAATAATAATAATGATTCGATGAAATTACTTACTGAATGAAGCTGGATTGTGATAACTTGGACAATTTAAGCCAATTGTTCTTAGAAAAGGTACTAATTGAGAACTAGATCCTTGATAAACGCATTGACCTTCGGCCAAGGTATACAACGCATCAAACATTTCAAATAATCTTGCACTAGGCTGATGAATCGTACAAATGATTGTTCTCCCACCACGTGCTAGTGTCTTCAACAAGGATATACATTGAAAGCAAGATGACGAATCCAATCCACTGTAAAATGTAAATCATTCCTTATTATAATACAATATATATATTTTTGAAGAAAGTGAATTTGAAAGAAGTTTTTTTTTTTCAAGAATCCGTTGGCCCTGAATATATATGTTCATGATTATAATGTTCATGAGAAGAAGTATATTTATTATCAACAAAATTGGTAGAAGTGAAAGGAAATAAAAAAAAAAAGAAAAATTAATTTTGTAAATGTTAAATATAAACAAGTCAAATATTGATTAATTCAATACAAAGGTTTATATTATATAGCAGATTTCACTGTCACTGCATTCTAAGAAAGTGAAAGCGTTCTTTCGAACTTCACCAACTTTTCCTTTCGATTTATTTCAAACCTATATGATATAACTTTCAGTATCTTATAAAGTATTTTAATAAAAGTATGAAATAAAAAAAAAGTGTTGACATGAGCTATTTACCTAGTAGGCTCGTCAAAAAACATTATAGGTGGATTGTTGACGAGTTCAAGTGCAATCGAAAGCCTTTTTTTCTGGCCTCCGCTTAAATTCGAAGTCATCGTATTTCTGTGTTCAGACAAGCCAAGAGTTTCCAATATTTCTTGTATCTGAAAAAAAAAAGAAAAAACAAACAAACAAAATGAATATATACTATTAAACCAGCTAATAATAAAATTAATAATATTTGAAATAAAAAGACTAAGCAATACAACAAAAAAAAATGTGTGTTATTTATACGCACAACTTCTTCCTTTTCATCCTTTGGAACGTGTTTTTCAAGTTTAAGATTCGTAGCAACCTTCATAGCTTCTGCGACAGTTAAATTGGCATGCAACTGATTATCTTGCATGATGTAGCAAGAGAGTTTTCTGAAGGCACTTAAATTCCTTTCGTGTCCATTCATCGTTATACTTCCTTCTACTCCTGTTGACCTAAACAACAACAACAACAACAACAAAATACAAGTTTAATAATAATATTAAAATATTTGATCCTTGTCAAAAGATTCCAAAATAAATAAATAAAAGATGCGTTTATTCTTAGTATAAATATTCAAATGGAAAATGTATGTTAGTTTAGAATAAGAAATAATTCCCCTTTTTTCTTCTTCTTTATCTTTTGACGAATTTATATAATCTGAGAAAGTGAAACAGTTTCACTTTCGAATAAAAAGTAAAGGTAATTTGCTCATTTGATTTTATAAGAGAAAAAAAAATAGAGAAAGAACCAGTTGAAAAAGCAATAAAATTTTGTTTATAAAACTTGGTCCATCGTAATGAAAATTCATTTGACAAATATGAAATAAAAAATAAAAAGTCAAGGACTTGGTCACGTTGAATGATTAATTCCTATCACGATAAGAAGTATAGAGGTCAAGCCACACACGTGGGTAAGTAAAAAAAGAATAATCATGTTCTCCGTGTTGATTTGAAAGAGACAAAAAAAGATGGGGAAAAACTCGTAACCTTTCTTTGCGATTGTATTAAATAAATATTTAAGAAGGTGTTAATAAAGAATAAATAAATATTCACTTACTTATATCCAGTGAGTATATTTAACAGAGTTGACTTTCCAGCACCGGATGGTCCCATAATGGCTGTCAACTCGCTGGAACGTAACCTTCCGCTTACAGAATTTAATATTGTTTTTATATCTGTAAATATATAAAAATTAAGAAATTAACATTAAACAAAATATTATTAAATAAATATTAATATTATTATTATTATTATTATTAATTTGAATGGTCAATATTATCAATGCAAGTTTACTAATGCAATCACATTATATACCATGACGATTCATGATATTTTTATCACAAGGATGATTAGTAGCATTTGTGGTTCTGGA
Source organism: Polistes dominula (assembly GCF_049000335.1). Taxonomy (NCBI): domain Eukaryota; kingdom Metazoa; phylum Arthropoda; class Insecta; order Hymenoptera; family Vespidae; genus Polistes; species Polistes dominula. The sequence goes on from NW_028301040.1 coordinate 292,146, forward strand.
TATCAAACAAAGAGTGTCATAAAAGCTGAACAAAGTCCACACAACGATGAACAAATGCATCATTCTGTTTTGTTCGTCAATCAAAAAAAAAAAACAAATAAAAATTAAAAAAAAACGTAAAGTGACAGAGAATAGATCAATTTTCGAGCATAATGTCTACATTAGTAGCAATGTGTTTAAATGAATGTTAAATAAGAAAAAGGAACGATTGAAATTGAAAAGAAAAGACATTGATAAGCAAACGTGGATAATACGATGAATCATTTTTACTATGCAGTTCTTTATTGAATACGAACGTAATTCTAATGCACATTGAAAGCACACGCATATAAAGAGAAGACACCTTAAAAGAATAAGAAAATATTCTAGAAATTAATTCAATATCCCATTAATAATGGATAACCGAATGCGAATGAATGTTAAAAGTTCGATGAGTTTATCGAGAAAAATAAAAATGTGATCAAGAAATACAATTGTTAATGACAATTATACGAAATATATATTTCGTTTCATTATTTTCTTCATAAGTATCGAACAGAATCAGTAGAAGATATATATATATATATATTTTTTTTTATTCCATTTAGTTTTTATTCATCTCTTCAGAATCAAGAAATGCAATTATACTGAAACGTTTTCATTTGTCTTTTTTTTTTTATTGTGAAAAAACTAGACGGATAAAGCAAGATAATTGAATATAATTAAAGAAATAATGTACAAAAAAAATGGAATTTATAATCGAACGTAATATAAAATCTTAATTTAACATGTCATATTTTTCAACTAACGACTAGGGATAAAAATGATTAACATAATTTAATTGATAAATCATACTAATTGCAAAGAAAACAAAAAAAAAAGAAGAGACGGAAGTTTAAAAATACATTTCTAATCATTTTGTATTATTTGTTTTTTTTTTTTTTTTCGATACAGTATAGTTGTTTAATAAGAACATTTTATCAAATGTAAATATTATATCCTTTCGAATGATATAATTATTATTTGTTTGTCTCTCGTTAGAAATGATTTCAATGACAATCAGATTTATATGATGTCCTTTTTTTCTTATTTACCTCGTAATACATGGAAAATATTTTAACACGCAACATTTTTCTATCGGATCTTTTTCTACGTTCTTCGTGAAGAAAAAAGAAAAAAAAACTTGAATCGAACGGAACGAATGTTATTATTCAATTACTGTATGAGAAGAATAAAGTACGAATTTTTTGTACAAATAATAACGAAGTTTTCAAGACTGCAATTATTAATATCAAAAGAAAACTGTTATGATCGTATGAAGAAATAAAGTTTTCTTTTTTCTAATCACAATCAGTTTTTATATAAATTTTCAATGAAACTAAATTTAATCGTACCTTATCACAATTTTTATTTATAATAAAAAAAATCCTGTATGAACGACAATGATATGATCGTGCAAGTGCAGACAAAGGACCTTGAAGTATTTAATTAAATTTTGAAAAAAAAAAAAAAAAAGATAATGTAGCAAACAATTCAACAGATAAAAAGTTAATAATTTCTTCAATGCGAACAAATATGAATCATTAATTTTATTCCTAATGACGTTTAATCAAAATATTAATTAAATTATTATTAATTATTTAGATAGATAAATAATGAATTAATTGTTGTGAAGCGTGTCCCAATGAAATGTATATTGCACGTTTTTAATACTAAACCAAAAAAAAATACATTCTCAAGGTAGATGTATAAAGTAAAAAAGAAACAAGAGGAAAAGAAAAGAAAACACGAATGACGTAGGGAATAATAATAAAAATCATTCCTGTTTGCAACTTGTACATATTAAAATATTCATCATATGCGAATGCAGCATGTACATATACCTATGCAAATGTATTTTTCACTATGATTAAGAATTGCCGATAAGAGAGAGAGAGAGAGAGAGAGAGAGAGAGAGAGAGGAAAGGAAATATCACATCTTCTCTAACATGTGATATTTCTTACGTTTTTGTCTCTTTTTTTGTTGTGTCATCTAATCTAAAGTCCAAGAAACCTATAATATGGCTGGCTCATTATTCATCTTCTTTTCTTTTCTTTTTTTTTCTTTTTTTTTTAATTATATTTTTTTCTTTCATTCAATAATACAAACGATTATTTCGCATTAACTCTTTCTTTTATCATCAAAATAATATCAATATATATAGGTAAATATTTTTTAATGAACAAATTAAACATCACAAAATACACACACACACATTACATAATTAATCAATGTCAAGCACAGTGCTTAATTTAAAAAAAAATAGTTTAGATATATGTTTGTTATTTAAAATTACTGCCATATTACTATATATATATATAGTAAAAATACACTTGATTGGATATTACGATTATCATATATTCCGATCTCACGAATCTCGTTTTTATTCGTATTACAAAATAATCGGCAAATAATCGTTAGTATTTTACTTAAAAAAAAAAAAAAAAAAAAAAATCAAATGAGAATAGAAAAAATAGACGAAAAGAAAATGGGCAAATAAATAGTCCTCGATCAAATTCCCATATATATATAATACTAGAAAAAAATAATAAAATTTACATTAGAATATTTTTCTAAACGATATTGCAATATTTAATGCATGTGTATATATAAATATAATAATTATAGTATAAATAATTAATACTCACATACACACACATAGAGAAAAAAACCAGACAAACAGATAGAGAGAGACAGACGTAATAAAAAAAAATAAATATATATATATATATTAAAAAACTTACTATTTTTTCGTCCTTCTTGAACTTTGTAAATAAGATTGGAGAAAGCCAAATCAACCGGGGGCCTTTTAGGTAAATGCGTAATCGTTTTTGGTTGGGTCGGTATGATTTGTAATCGTACAGCAGAATTTTTTCTTGAATGTAATAATATCCCATTGGAATCGTCATCCTTGGAACAATTTCCTTCGAGCTTCATGGTTAATTATTATCCTCCTTTTTCTCTTCTCTTATTTGATTTGATAAAAAATTTGCTTCTCCTTCTTCTTCTTCTTCTTCTTGAAACGTTACACGCACGCACTAACTCACAACAAATAGCAATAATAAAAAATTGTCTCCACTTTTGTTCCGTTTATCTTGTTTTTATTTTTGATTCCTCACAAGATTATTTATTGCAGAATCAACAAGTATGTTTCTTTTTTCTTCGTTTCAGCATACATTTGACGGCCAATCTCTTCGTTCAGGTTTATCAATTTTATTTTCACCTCCTGTAAAAATATTTTTAATCTTTTTACTAATTCAATGAATTCTTTTCAAAGATTTTATTAAATAATCTTAATAAATTCTTAATATCAAAATAGAAGATAAAATGATGTGAATAATATTCGTACTCTTCTTATCAATAAATTTTCGAAATAACTCGACTCAAATGCTTACGCTCGCACACTCACACATGCCAAAAGAACGAATCTTTTTTTTACTAGCACTCCTCTCCTCCCCCACAGACTTCTCACAACCAAAGAATGGCAAACACTTTCAAACCACTCTCTCTTTTCAGAGAAATTTCCTGATCGAAGAATATAATTTTAAAAAATATCATTATATTTTCTTTCCAACCACCAACGACGACCAATAATAATAATAATAATAATAATAATAACTATTATTATACGTGTCAATACTACAAAATGAATTGTAATACCTTGATTTTGTAATCGATTTTAATTGACTCGTACACTTATTTTGCTTTGTCCTTAACACACAAATCATTTGTAATTTATAAACCAAATTTTGACATGACACATGAAGAATAAGAAAATAGAAATACGATTTAATTCGATGATTTTCGTTGAAGTAATGTAATAAAACGATCAATACAAGAGTACAAATTTAAATGATCAATTAGCAACATAACAATAACGACAACAACAACAACAACAACAACATCATTAATAGTAATAATAATTTGAAGAAAATATATATAAGAGAAATGGAAGGAAAGTAAGAAACCCCTCCCCCTTCACGAAACGCACGTCTCAATGTCTTGAGACCAACTGATTTCACTCTGACCGCTGTATCAACACATTCCCTGTCATTGATCGTTGTTATCCCCATATTCCCCTCTACTCTCTCATTCTCTCTCTTTCTATCTCTAAATATCTTTATTTATCAAATAAATTCTTTCTCGTTATATTACTTCCCCACCTCCCCCCACCCCTCCCCTATACTTTCGTTTGAAATTTTCTTTCATTTTATATGATTTTTTTTTCTTTTTTTTTTTTTTTTTACAAAGAAAATTATTATATCATATTTGATTGAATTGCAAATATTGACGAGAAGTAAACGTAAGAAGAAGAAGAAGAAAAAAATATTATAATATTGACGTGATGAGTATAAAGAAGAATTTGTATTGTTTTCCCCTCTCTGTCTCTCGTTATGCATTTAAATAATATGTAAGTACTTGAAGTGATTCACTTTATAATTAGAATACAAATATTTTCATGTATATAGATATCTTTGATATTTGATTTTGACTTGATTTTTTATTTTAGTTGTCTTAATCGACACTCCATTATTTCTATTTCTTCCTCTTTCTTGTATATTTTTTGTCATGGTTTTTTTTTTTTGGCAAGAGACAAATGATCATTTTCATCGTCCTACTTTATTATTGTAATATCGTAACATCTCGAGAGGAACCCATAGACAATTTGGTGAAAGTTAAGGAGAACGCTGAAGCTACAATTGTACGATTTTCTTTTTTTATTGTTTATAATAAATGGACGTTAAGAGATGAATAAAATAAGATAACATTGACCCTAATCCATTGCTTTCTAATGTTTCATTTAAATTGCAATGATGTAATCTTTAAAATGAACATTGAAATTCTAATTTGAATTGTTCTTTTTTTTTTTCAATGACTCGGTTTAATAAGTAAAATGTTATAGGCCTCGTTTAATCATTTCTTTCGTAATATTTTTGTGTGTATAATTTTGAAACAACAAAATCACTTCTACATTAAATCCTTAGAAATAGCAATCTTCATGAAGTTTCACGTTTTACGTTGTAATTCTTTCATTTCTTTTTACGTCACACATCCGTATTCATAATTCTAAGAGAGGATTTAGGTCGATTGTTATGCTCACTTCGTCGAGATATCGATTTTAACATCGTAAAGTCATTGATCTTTTCAGTCCCCATTAAACGCAAGCAAACGAATGAAAAATAAATCAAAAATAATCCACGCGAATAAATAATACGATTGAAAACAACAACAACAACAACAGCAATAACAAAATAATATTAATTTATAAAAATTGAAGAGAAAACGTTTTTTTTTTTTAATTCTGATCCATTAGCTAACTTATTAAAAGTCATTTGTAGTTGAAACTCGTTTTGTAGAAACAATAAGCCGTTATGATCGCCATCAAAAAACGCTCGTTTTCTTAATGTTTTACGTCATAAGGTAGAGTACGCACTCACGTTTTCAACTAACACACATACACACCTGTTTACACGTATCTCTCTCTCTCTCTCTTACGAATACACAAAAGATTTCTTAATATGAATTTATTTGATCTATCGATCTATCCATTCTATCTTCTTTCTTTACATATAATCGTTTTCGTCAATTTTAATTGCAAAATCACTAACATATGATTAGGAGAATGATTGTGGAAAATATTTAAAAATGAACAAAATAAAAAGGGAACTTATTATCTTTTTACAGCTGTTTTTTTATAGTTTTTTTAAATATTTTTCTTATCACATTTATTTCTATTTCTTTTTTTCCTTTTTTTATTTATTAATTTTACCCAAATAATTTGGTAAAAACATTAACATAGATTTGCATATTGAATTTTTCTATTTTAAGTTTACCCTGTTGTTATTTAACAAGATTTCATTCACTTCCAATTTTTGCGTGTGTTATATTTTTTATAATTAAGTAAAAATAAATGTCAGGTTTTCCTTAACATTAATCAATCACGTTCAACATAATCGATGATTTATTCAAGACTAGAGATATAATTACTAAGAAGAAAAAAAAACAATAGTGATGCATAAATACGATTGAAACTAAGTTTAGAATGAATTGTTTTCAACTTACGAGAAATAATTATAAAAAAAAACTCTTTCAAATTGATTAGGTAATACCAAAAAAAAAAGGTAGGGTAGTAAAATTTATAACTTATCATTAAAATGAAAAAAATTGCAACGCGTTTTATAACTATGTTATAAACATTACATTTATTATCAATAAAATACGATTTCACTGACTTTTCTATCTTTGTGTGAGAGTACTCGAATAAAGGTCATTCAGACAACGAATAAGATCAAAGTCCATCAAGGAAGAAATAGTCGTAATCATTCAAATACATTATTAATATTATTATATTGTTAAGGAACATGTTCATGCAATTTATATACAAATTGTGTTTTATTGTTAGATAATTAATACTAATTTTGTAATATTTAAAAGAATAATGTAGTTTATTAAACTGAAAGAAAAATTGATAATCCAATAGGTGACGACTGATTACCCCCCATCCCCTTTCGCCTCCTCTGCTTTATCAATTATTTTATCTAGATCAAATTTGTTTTTATAATCACGTGTCTTTATTAAAGATTAAAGTGTAAAGATGCACGTGTACTTTGCACCTACTTGATATCATTTCTCAAACGAAGATAATTTATTATCAGATCTTAATTCAATTACATGCTTATTTTTTCTTCTTCTTCTTCTTCTTCTTCTTCTTCTTCTTTTTCATTTCTCACGTAATATTTCATTTGTATTTTTTTCTTCTTCTCTTTATTTCTAATGTGTTTCTAATGAGTGATTCCTGCATTAATATTTCTCGGAACAGTACTGACTAATGCATCAATTTTTTCTACCAGACAAATTTGTTAATCAAATGATATTAAACAGAAACTCATTAATAAATATTTTTACCGGATGATGATGATGATGATAATGGTTAATTGGAAAAGAAAAAAAATTTTTCTTCTTAATACAATCACATTTGATTATAATTCTTTAAACATCGATCTTGTACAATATATTTTATGGATAAATAAAATACTTAAAAGAGAGAGATCGTAATTTTAAAATAAAAAAAAAAAAAACTTTAAATTTATCGATAAATAAATCGTGAGATATGCTGTTATAAAAGAAAGAAAGAAAGAAAGAAAGAAAAAAAAGTTCAAAGTTTATGTTTTCAGTTATTTATAAATTTTATAGACGCTATAAATAATTGAAATGACAACTAATAAAAACTGTATAAACGTCTACATAATTATCAATGAATTAAAATTGATACTCTTGACGATACTCACCTATCGATTTCGTTATTGTTGCTGTTGTTATAGCAGTTGTTTTGCACATTGCGTTTCTCTTTTTCCATCATCACCATCATAATTGTTTATCTTTCTTTTTTATTCGATGATCCAATTTTTGGAGTTTAACTGTATTTGCTTCACTGCAAAAAAAAAACAAAGAAAATAAATGCATCAACTGCATACGCAGCCTATCACTCGTAACATCATAAAACATCTTCTTAATATACATATATATATATAAATCACGTTGTTTGTCCATAATGAACTCCTAAATTATTGAACCGATTTGAATAAAATTTTGCACACTGTGTGCAGTTTCATTCAACTTGAAAGATAGGATAGTTTATATCTAAAGTCAAAGTAATGTTTACATGTAATAATAATAATAATTATTATTATTATTATTATTAAATTTAAACATAAAAAATTGTTGACGCGCGCGTATAAAAAGCAGGAATAATAATATACACGAGGTTGGTTATTTAGCCTTGAAAAAATAAAGAAACGCTTACACTGTCTTTTTTTTTTTTTTTTTTTTTTTTTT